>NW_027419119.1:0-162017 GCF_009905375.1 Apium graveolens
TCAGATCCTAATATTTTGACGTCAATTTGCAATGGTATGCAACCTTTATATTGGACTCGATATTTGGTTTATGATATGTATTAGGTAGTGGCTATTGTGAATTTTGGACGTGAGATATGGAAGAAAAAGCAGCGCTAAAGCTGATGGATGAAACTTCGAATGATGATGCATCATCTACTCCACAAACAAGTTAGTTAATGGTTCGATATATTTTAGGATACAAAGATTTGATTTTTCTTGCTTTCTTATCGTGTTACAAACAGACTTCATTAGATTTTTGTGAGTTACTAGCTTATGTTTAAATAGCTCACAATGTGTGAAATTCTTCAGATTATACATATGCTTATGTTTATGAAATTCTGACAATGAAATTTGGTTGTTTGTTATGTCAGAGTAATCGCTCATGGATTAGGCATTTGAGCCACAAGCAGAGCTCGAGAGTGCTACTTTAGATGTGTCTAGCCTGTTTACCAAGATTGCGCTGTATGCAACATTTAGATATCAAAACTACTTTGATGATTTGCCCATTCTAATTTACTAATATCGTCTACTGATTACTCAGAGCGCAAAGACAAGATTGAAAATGAAAAGTGAATACTTATAGCATGACATGTAACACATGTTCCAGACCTATGCATTCTACCGCAGGTGATGTATTGATACTCATTCTAAGTGTTGACACAATTTTATCTAAGCAGTATAGCCACTGATGCAATCTAACAAGATATGAACAATTACGAAAAAATAACTTGCAGAATCTAATTTAATCATTTAACATTTGTGGTTGAATTCTTGCATGTACATCGTGTGTAATAGGTCGACTTGGCTCTATTTGGGCACGTTCATAACTATGAGAGAACATGTTGTGTATGGAGGAGAATGCAAGCAATTCCCAAGAAAGGTGGGAAGAAAGACTAAGTTATCTACAAAGGAACTGCAGTTGAAAGACTGTTCCTTTGCTAGAAAACTTAAGTCCAGGCATGTCAAAGACCCGAATTTTAACTCAATGCAAAACACCTGTAATTTCTTCCATAGAAGATGTTGCAACTTATCAAGTCTAATCCCGAAGAAGTAATCAAGCCTGATTAATTCAAGTCGATCAGTGATGAGGGAATGTCAATGTAAATTTGTGTGGGAATGATGGATGAATAATTATGTTTTATGTGTTACAGTTTACAGAGATATCTCAGGCTTATGAGGTTTTTACTGATCCTGAAAAGCGTGAAATTTATGATTTGTGCACTTAAGGAAGGAATGGGAGATGGTGGTGGTGACCTTAACCCACAATACATCTTCTAATCTTTCTTTGGTGGTGAAAGCCCTTTCGGTAAGTTATACAACGACGTTGATTTGTCTTATTCTGTTGAATTGCTGGTGATATTTCTTTGTTTGTGTTTAATTGTCATAGTTAATAATTGTTTTGTTAATTTATAGGTGGTGGTGGTAGTAACAGGGGTCGAAGGAAAATCAGAGAAGAGGATGTTGTCACTCGAGGATTTATACAGTGGCACTACAAAGAAGTTCACGCTGTCCCGCAATGTGATTTGCGCAAAATGCAATGGGCAAATGAACGTGTGCCCCGTGCAGATTTGTTTCTCTTTATCAGCTAATCAATCCTCTTTAGGTGTTGCTCGGGAATCTACAATGGTACTATAAGGGAGCTCTCGCGGTCGTGCAATGTGATTTTATCAAAATACAATGGTTAAGTGAATTTGTGCCCCGTGCACATTTGCTTCTCTTCGTTATATCAGCTGATCGCCCATTGACTGACAGCGAGGTAAGAATGCAAGTTTAGCATCATTAATATATTTGCGCTATAACCTGAAGAGACCGGATAATAGTTAACCTACAAGTATACAAGATGAATTTAATTTTCAAGTAGATTATGATGTGTCAGATAGTAATTTCGTACACATTTCTCTGCTTCCGTAAGTAGATTATGCAGTCACTGAAAAAATTAATAACTTAAAGGTTTTTCTGTACTAATCCGCAGTGGAGGGGTTAGCTTGATTAACTACATGCATGTAGTTGCTAAATAATTAAAATGCATGTGCTATGCTACGATTTTGATAATAGGTACTTAAGGATATGGATTGTACCATCAGTTTTGAATGTTTACTTGCACTGTGCAATATATATGAACAAATTTTATAAAGTAATTACGTATCAGGTTTTAAACTCTAACCTCCATGTTTCTTCTTTTCAGTTTCTCAGGTCCTCAGGTTTTTTTATAATTTTTTATTGTATCAACATACAATTATTCAGGTTCGGCTCCGTTGTACCTGTAATTGTTATAAAGACCCAGAATCCTATAATAGATCCATAAATAAATGGACTTGGTGATATCATATTTGCTGTAGATGAGGCTGATGTCGAGTTTGATGATACTAAGAAAATAATAGAACTCCAACCTGATTCAGTTCATCATGTCTTGGGAGAGATTTGTAGTGCAGATTCTTCTTCAAGTAGCCACAATTATGAAGACACTGTGGACGCAGATGTTCACATCAGTTCTGATGATCAAATAAACATGGAGCAATCAAGCAGGGTCAGTAAACCTGAAGATGGTGTTGAGGTTATGGAAACTAGCAACATGTCTGATGATAAACTCCTGGACAATCTGAAGAAAGATCAAGTACATCAAGCAATGCACGTTACCATTCACAAAGAATTAGAATTAACTGCCTCACACTATATTTGTGAAAGGATCATGATAGCTAAAACTTTGTGGGGGATCTGGTATTTCAGAAACAAAAAGGTTTGGGAATTCAATTTTGTCACTGCTGGAGAGAACTATTTATTACACTCGATTCTCTCATATTAACCTTTGGAGCACAAGGACTCTGGACTTTTTGAACCCTATAAAAACATACTAATCCAAGTTTTTTGAACCCTGTAAACACATACTAATCCAACATCTGATGAACTAATGTTAAATACTATTAGAAGTTACCTAGAATTACCATAGTTACTATACCGACCTAAGGTATTATTGTACAAAGTGATTTGTTTCTTTTTTAGGTCAGGCACTGAATGATCGGTTTGGTTCAAAAGAATTATTTGAGTTTAACATTTTAACAAGTTTACTTTTTAAGCCATTTTAAATTTCTTTTAAGTTGCTACTGATTGATGATTCAATGATAAAGAATTTTTGTTTTGGTAATATTTAATATAATTTGTATTACAAATTTCTGTTATATATTGTAGTTCTAATAATAATATTTATATTACATTTTTGTGTACTTATATGTGATAATACTATTTAGTAAAATAGACTTTTGTATCAAATTAATATTCTCACATGAAGAAACAAATTATTTATATATAGTATAAATGATTTCAACATATTAAATATTTAAAACTAAAACACGCGTGTCATAATATATAATTTAATGGATTATAAAAATAAGGTATTAAAAATTTATAAAAGTTTATTTTCATCATCCTTTTTTAGCATCATTAATTCTAATAGTTAAACATAACACAATTTTAAATTATTATATTATCAGAAAGTCATACATAATAATTCATGTAAAATAAGTTGTCATATAATTTCAAGTATTTATATTCATGGCACATAAATTTTAATTAACACAATCTACATATTAGGAAAAATTCATCGAATAGAATTTTAAATTTCCTTAAATTTTAATTAAAGTGGTTCACATATATGTTAGTTTTATACACATGTTAACTAATTTTTTAATACATAATAATCATTTATTTTGTAAAACGAATATTATGAAATCATTTACTACGAAATTAAAAAAAAAAATATTCAACACTTTCTTCTTAATTTTTGTAATAACATTGATATACAAATTATATTGAATTTTTTAAATATTTAAACTAATACTAAAGTAAATTTTTGAATCAATCTTTTTTTAATATAATCAAATAATTTATTAATAATTAAATTATATAAATAATTTAAATTACCATGTCCGGAAAATTCATCTTATCACAATTCTCACTAACACGAGACTCCTCCGTTTATCTACTGGTCACTAAATATATATTTTTTATATAAATGCTGAGACAATGATGTGAGGTAACATAGGAGTAACACGTGGGACATAAAATCGGGAAAATCATCTTTTAGTATGAATTTTGAATTTTTATTTCATTTAATATTTAATTAAACATATTAAATATATTCAAAATTTTATATTAAGGGCATAATGTGTCTTTGTCATACTAATTTTTTTTATAAATTTATGATAATTTTTAAGAAATCTTTGATCTCATTTCATCGAAAATTTAAATAATTAAATTAATTACAAATTTTTTATATGTAACCGTTTTTATTAATTTTTTTGAAAAAAGACGTAAAATTTATGCCGTTTAATATTTTGCATTATATTAATAATGTTAATATAATGCGATCAAGTAATATTTTCCTAACCTTATTTCAAGCAATTTAATTTTGTCATAATAATTTTTTTAATATTAATAATTATTTCTAATAATAAAATACAAGACGCATTGTGAGACAACGTGAAGTAATATTGTACTCTATAGTTGTATTTAATCATAACAAGTTAAAAATAATATATCTTGAAAATAAGTTTTTGTAATAATTTTTGGATCATATTTTTTTAAGAATGTAATTAGGTAAACTAAATGAACATAAATTTTAACACATAGTAAATATATTGAAGATTATTGAAAAAGATGTCAGATTTTTGTACAGTTTGATATTTATAATTAACAAAAATATGATAAAAAAATTTAATTCAATTTTCAATCACTTTTTAACAAAAATAATTTAAAATTCCCTCATCTCGAAAGTTACTCGTGTCACAATCACCACAAATATAACGATCCTTTACTTGCGTAGCATATCAGGAAATATGATTTAGGATCGATGTTAAAATTATAAACTTTCATCTCTTTGAATTAACTGTAACCATTAAAACCCCACAGACTAGCGTGCTTCTCAAATTTGATTTTCCTAGAATGAATTCCTCAGCTTTCCAGTTGTCAGTATTCTTATTTTTTATAAAAATTTCCACATCAATAGTAGGATAATTTTATTCAACCATATTTGTTTTGAAGGTTATCACTTTGAAAGTATCGTCTCCGTAATAGTCAAATTGAATCGTACTATACATTTTAACTGTATAGTACCTCATGAAACTTTCCAATCCATCAAATATTCTCATTTCTAAATTAATTCTGCCTTTCCAGAATACATTGCCACACCTGAACCATAGTTACTCTGATAGAAACTGATCTGGAATTTTCTGCATTCAAATAGTAATTTTGTTACACTAAGAAATTTTATGTCCATTCATTATGTAAGAAACACATTTTGGTACTTACAAATGAACCAAACACATTTGAGGCGTTGTTACAGGACAAAAACTTTCGACTTTTCTGTTTCGACCTTTTTCTATATCTTCCATTTTTCTTTCAAATATATGTCCTTACTGTTGTAAATTACAAATTATATCAATATCAATACTCATTTAAAGTTAATCACTAAATTGAAATGTGGCTAAAATAATAGATTTTAACAGAGTATTGTTATGGTTTCGTTTCATTCAATTTAGTTGCATATTTTGACAAATGACCCTTTTAAAAAATGAAATTACTGCCATATTGGATTTTTTCATTATAATTTTACTTAACACCAATTTACATGCAGAGACTACGTTTATAGTGATTTTATAAAATCTCAATTTTTCGTTCAATTGTACTATATGACAAGAGGTGTGTACTGATTATTCATCATCATAACGTAATCTCAAAAGATATTGAACCTTTTTCTTTCGTTATAACCTTCATTCTCTAACATTTTTACACAATAACTACTGAATCTAATCCTAATTGCTAACAAATTCAGAATTGATTGTAGTTACAGTGATCTTATATTGTCTTACATGAATTATTAATGTCAGTGAATTGACATTTTTTAGTACTCCCTTACATATTAACAAATCAAACCAATTTTTAATCATTTAACACTGTGATATTTTCTAAGATGGTCTCACATTCTGTTTGTGCATACAAAACTAATCACCTATTTTCAGTTTTCGAATTTTGGAACATAAAATTTAGATACATAATCAAGAATTGACATGCACGAACTATGGGTTAACACAGGAATATCAACAAACTTCATAACATTCATAGGGTCATCAAGATGAAAAATCAATATCAAAGAAATTCAATTAATCGGAAGTAACGACACAATAACAAACCCCTTTTTACAATATAACCATATTCAACAATAGAAAACATAAATTTTTAGATGGAAGAGATAGTTACCCTCCATTCTTCATGGATGGGAATCAGTTGTTCTTATGTTTGTAGACGGGGTGAAACACATATTAGTTTCTTTTTGGCTTCCTGCTTCAACAGTACGGTCATGCAATTGCTTATTTGGGCGCGATAATAACTATTCCTATAATTGCATAGATGATACAATTACTATTGAGTATATGTCCCTTTTTACTTTTTGGTCTGTATCTAGAGATTTACCCATTTAATTATTAGTATTTTTTTTTCCTAATTTAAACAAATTTGTCAGAAATTATACATTTAATTATTGGTAACTTTTCTTTTTAAATCTAAACAATATAAATGTTAATTCTTCTACTTTTCTACGTTACGATGATAGTTTTTAAAAATTATACATTCTTTTTATATTTATTAGTTGAAACCGGATTTTTCTCAAACATTCTTAAAGTTTTAATGATTTTTGTTATTAATCTGAAATACAACAGTAACTAGAATTAACACAATCTTTCGCGCTAAGTTTTATGAATTATAGGGACATGACCAACAAAGCTCCATATGTTTAGATTGGACTACACCCTTCGACAGTTCAACAAAGTTGGTTGTTGATTATATTATTCTCTTTGATGAAATTGTAATTGTGTATTTGCTTGGCATAACCGATGCAACAGAAATGTATCATATGGTACCACATAGGAGAGAGGGCAACAAAATGATGTTGGCATCTCCCCAACAAATTACAGGGAAACATCATAAGAAGCATGCAAGATCACTCTGAAAGTTATAAATAAAAGCCAAGATATGTGTAACTACAAAATCTATATAATTTAGCAAGAAAGATAGAGAACAAGAAAGTTATAAATAGGATTAGTCAAACCTGAATCTGTTCATATCCCTTCCCCATCTCGCAATATTTCCAACTACTTTAATTGCAGAAATGGCAACCTGGTTATTAGTATGACTGAAACCACTAGTAAACATTAATGTTAGTGATTAAAATTACAAGGACAAAATGGCAACAAAGGGAAGTAGCCCAAATCCACTTACGAGACTATTGGGTACACACGCCATTGGGCATATGTCACTGATGTCTCCTTCAAATATCCATATCAAAGATTTCTTCTTCTTCCTGCATTCCTGCTTCAGAATTTCTGCAGCATTCATCAAGCCTCTTCTTTAATATTCATGTCAACAATCGGTCCAATTTCCGCAATTCCACCTTCAAGCTCTTCATTAACATCTGCAGACAATTAAGAAATGTATTAAGATGAATATTTTCATAAATAGCTTCTCCATTATTAGCGAATGAGTGCATTGCTTCAATAAGTGTTAACATTTTAACAAGAATATTATATGACTAATATTTGGTATCCTAATTACAAGACAAATTAAATGATATGCAGTACTTAAAGTATTACCATTCTTGATGAACATCTGACAGGTAATTTTTCAATTTTTGAACTATCAAAAATGACAGTGTCAAACTTCCCAAATCCTCTGTAGGTAAGCAACATGAAATCCTTCCTCTCAAATATTTTGTCATTTACTAGCTCCAGTAGATCAGAAATCTTCCCAGTAGATTCAAAGTACTGACAATTGTATATCATTCCATTATTTAACATCAACTGTACTTTGACAGGTATTAACTGTCCAAAAGAGGTGTTGAAACTTTTCTGGTATGGTCTGTCACAAGCATCATAAGTATCGCTAGGTTTAAAAGTTAGTATTGCTACAAAAAAGAGATTAGTATTGCTACAAAAAAGAGATACTGATCATAGTGCGGGAAAATAATGATGTAGGCCATTTAAAGGCTTATTATTACTCCAGAGTCTACTACATCGGCAATAACCAAATACCATGAACTTGCAAATCAATTTCCACTTATTGTATCTATAAATTACATATCAATATCCAATTTTAGTTATAATGAATAATGAAAATTAAAATTCTCTCCTCAAAAAAAATAAGTAAAAACTTTGTATAAATGTGCATTTACCTCTAGAAGATAAATGCGACCGGTAGCGAGTCTTGCAGAAGTACTAATCTACTTCAATTGCATTAGGATTTAGTGCACATACCATAAATTGTCCCAGGTCCTCATGCTTGAAAATCAGAATTGTAGCTGAATACCTGCTAACTTCTTTCAAGAACCATGTACGCTTTACAAAAACTGTGGTCTTCCTGTGAATACTTGACATCAAATTGACGACCATTTGGTAACCGAAACCAAACGTTTTTTGGCATCACACTTGCAAATGTGTAGCCAACCTCCTCTGGTAATTTCTGTATAAATCAGTTAAATTTTAAAAAACTCATTAGTAAACCATACTTGCAGCAAACTATATATATAGCAAAATTAATATGTGAAATTTGTACAATATTAATAAAAAACTTACCACTACATTTTGTACATAGTTACCAGGATTAAGAATCACAATAAACTCTGGAAGCTTGGATACAAAAATATCCACCTAATAATTACAGGGTCAGAAAATAATTATTTAAAATTTAAAAAAACCATCTAACTTGATTCTATTAATATGAATTGATATGATTACATACCATCTTCTCCTTCTGCTTCAATTTTAAATTTATTTTAGGAATTATTTGCATCCTTTATTAGTGGTAACCAACTACAAATTCCTGCAATGGATTGATCTCATTTGCTTCTTCCATTAAAAGACCTTTTCCTTTTTCTCCGTCATCAAATTTATGTTCAATCTCCATATCTATAAAATATGTAATTAAGAAACATATGTTCAATAAATATAAATTTAAAATCATAAAGATTTTAAGACATTGATAAGTGACATACCTTCACCTGAATTTAAATGAACCTGTAGAAACCAATCTTTTCCAATCATCTCTTTTCCACTAATATGCCTTTTCAAATAATCAGTCTCTAATCCATCTTCCTGAAATATCCTTGCTGAAATGATATCACTATCATCCATTATAAATAAAAGTGTATCTCTTTCGCGCAAATAAAATATCCTTAACATATATCCAAGGCAGTTAAAATATCCATTTACCGAGTTGTATGAAACGAAGATTCATGCCCTTCAAGCGAGATTTTCATTATTTTCATAAGCTTTTCACTGTATTTGTACCGCACCAAACTTGGTACAATCTTGGAAAAAACAATAAACAATGCAATGTTTACAGATTACACATAAAAACACAAAACAAACACACAAACATATAGACTCTATTATATATACAGCCTTTGAAAGAGATATGTCCTAAGTCCAATCATGTATGAGGATTTAGGAATAACTTTTAGGTAATCTGTTTTGATTTCATTGATATTAATAAAATGCTTGTTTTGTTTTTATTGCGGGCTCTATCTATTTAAATATTTAAATAAGATATACCACAGTTTAGAGTAAAGCTTTTTATGGATTGTGATGAGATCATAATAATGAGACCTAAAAGATGATAACTCTAAACTTAAATAGTTCCTGGTCGTAGGATTACTAACTGGTAATTAATAATCCGCAAAGATCGGTACATACTATGCTTGCTTCATTATGAAGGATGTCTGTTCTCATAGACATTTGTGTGGTGACACTATAGCTAGTATGTAGGTGCTTATTATAGAATAAGTTCACTGAATATGACTCACACAGCTGAACAACTGATGGAGTTCACTCACGTGTCAGCAGTTGTTCACATAGTGATAGTTGTACAAGTATCCTTAGACTGAGGTCATCATAGTCATCTTGTGTACACTGAACTATGCTTTGGTTTAGTTCTAGTCTCAAGGGACAATTATAAGGGCTCTACTGGGTATAGGGAATTTATACACGAAGATAGTTGTATGATCAATAAAGGATCTACCCCTTCCAGTGTAGGAAGAGAATGTTCAATGCTGATCCACTTGTTGTTAGTTCAGGAATCTCTGGCCATAGTGAATGAAATTAGAACTGAGTTTCTAATTTACATTAAATAGAACTAAGCATAGTGAATGGGAACGCAAGTGATTAAATAAGATAGGCTTGGACACAAGTTCAATGCCTTGTATTTAATCATGACATTGCAGGGTAGAAGGAATTAATTATACGGTAACTACCCACTGAATAGGTTCTTGATATTCTAAGCAGTGAATTCGTATTATCCGGATAGTCGCGATATGCTGAGAAGTATCCCTCACGATGTAGAATAAATATGCTAATTAATTAATCATATTTAATGAATTAGAGAATTTATATAAATAATGATAAATAGTTTATTATTATTTATTTCTACTATCGGCTTAATATTGAACCTACAGGAGTCCAACATAAAAGAGAATGATTTAATGGTGGAGGATTAATTAATCAATGGCTGATAATTATTTAATTATGAAATAAATAATTAATTGGCAAATTTAATAATTGATTAAATGAGATTTAATTGATTATAAAAATTAAGAAAAGGTTCTTAATATTATTAATTAAGAATTTAATTTTTTGAAATTAAATCAAGTGAGAGAATTATTTTTAAAGAGTTTAGAAAAATGATTAATAATTAAAATGTGTTTTAATTATTAGTGAGAATAATAAAGGGTTAATAATAATATTTTATGGAAAAATTTTCAGCTGAAAATTTTGCCTATAAATATACTATTATAAACCCTATTTTTGCCTCAATCAAAAAGATTTACAAAACCCTAATTCTCTCCATCTCCTCCTCCATTACATCATTTTCTTGGTGGATACCGGTGGAGTGCTTCACACTTGAGGAGCAGCTGCTAAGGATCTCCGTTCATCGTTCTTGGATCGCTATTAAAGACCTCCATCTTTCCAATAACGTAAAGCTTCTTAAGGTAAACATACTGAACTACGAATTAAATATTATTTTTTCGCATGGATCATGCGGAGGGTTTCGGTTTTTTAAGATTAAATTTACGTTTTCGCTGCGTTTATGTGCTAAAAACCTTCAATGGCATCAGAGCTACTTGTGAAAAGTTTATAATTCGTTTATGTGTTTAACTGTTTTCGATATATGAGCATGTACGTGATTCGCCATGATTTGATGTTGATATAATATGCTTTATATGTATGGTTTTGAATATATGATATTCATTTGAGTTGTATAATCATAAGATGATTATGTAATCTGTATATATACTGATATATACATGATTTATTTTGTTCTAATTATGAGAATCATATTAGATACGGATTCTGAATTGGCTGCTGCAGATTTTGTAACGACCGAGGAATTACGCTTGTATTATATTATAATAATAATAAATTATGTGTATTATTATGTGATTAAATGTGTTAAGTCGTTGAACCCTAACTGCTATGTGTTATGTGTTGGTTGTTTTGATCCAAACGTGTTTTGGATATTTATTGAGCGTTCTATCGTCAGTTATATATATTATATCAAAACCTGTACAGCTCAAAACTATGTTTTAAAAGCCCGTATTTCAAACAAAATCATTGGCCCTATTTTGCCAAAAATGCCCTATACCGTATCGCTATTCTGAACCCCTAGACGTTTTACAAATTGACCTTTTTCGCGAAAAACGACTTTTCCGGACCCCTTCGGGTACCAAAAACCCCACAAAAATCACATTTTATTTTTATATGATTATGAAATTATCATATATCATTTTTCTTTGTATTTTTGTATTTTTCACAATTTTTGGGAATTTTTAGTATTTATTTTGTATTTATTGGATATTTAAAAAAATTCATTATTAATACCCAAAAATTATAAAAATTGGGGCCAAATATTTTTATTAGGAGTGTAATTAGACCCTTAATTTTACTTAGGGGTATTATTTTCATAAATATAAATACCTGAATTACTATTAATTAAATCAGTTAATTATAATTAAAAATCAGAAAATAAAAATAAAAAGAAAAAGGAATTAGGGTTAGGGTTTCTGTGAAGAACAGGGCAGCATAATCAATCGCGATTTTGAAGGTGATTCCGGAGTCCAAATCGAGCATGTAAGTAGTCAAATTGAAGCTGGTGAATCGTAGTTTCTGATTATGCAACTATTTTATTGTTTGATTAAGTGATTTTAATTTCATGTTTTCGGGTTTTAATCTTGAATTCGGGTTTCGTTTCTGGTTGATTGTTTGATGATTTCGTTGCCATGAGGATGTAGATCGTCGAATAGGGAGTCGTTTGGCACCGGTTTCACTCGATTTGGTGTCCGTTTTAGCATCGCCGGAAAACGACGACGCCGCCGCTGTTCGTGTTCGCCGGTCTGGTTCGACGGGGAGGAAGGACGAATGAAAGAGGAGGACGTCCCTGTGGTGTTTTCGGTGAAGAACGAAGCAAAACCAGCTTGGAACCGTGGTGTTTGGACGTTGTTTTGGTTCGCCGGATTTTCACCGGAAAATTCCCGCCGGCGTCGGGTTTCTGGGCAGCCAGGAGTGTTCTTCGCGACCTGGGTTCGACCCGGTTTGCAACCCGGAAACGACCCGGGTTTGATCCCCAAAACCTGAAACCAATTCCCTGAATTGTGTTTTTGATTTATTAATTATTTATTTATATTTTAGTAAATCAAAATCAGATTTTAAAAATTCTAATAATTAATTAAAAATTAGTTCTAAATTCTGAAAAATAGTATTATTAATTTCTAAATTATTTTATTAATTTATAAATTCGAATTTAATTATTTAATTAATTATTTAATTATTTATCTAATTATTTATTAGTTATCTAATTAATTAATAATTAGGTAATTAATTAATAATTAGGTAATTAATTAATAAATAAGGATTAAAAATAATTAAATAATATGATTAATAATTCGATAATTAGTTATTATTACGAGTAATAATTCGATAATGAGAATTATTATTCGAGCGATAGTTATTCGAATAATATTGTAGTGATTATTTGTATCGTATAATTAAATACCGATAATTAATTGATTAACGAATCGTATAAGTTTCAGTAATAATGTAATAAGTTCGATAATTATATGAGGATTGCGAGTAGCTCGTATTTATACGAGTAATTAATCGTTGAGTTAGATTATAATTCGAGCACATAGTAGATATTCGATAAATAGCGTATCCGTTAATAAAATCGATTGATTATTTGTAAATAATCGATCTAATCGAATAAATATCGATAAGTTATAAATATTATAATAAATTGTGATTAATCCTGATAATTAGAGATTTATTATTTTAAGATTATTAAATAAGCAATTATTAATTATTTATTAGTTATTTATTTATTCAATATTTAAAAATTGATTAATTATTTCGATAATTAATCACATAATTTTTAATAAATCGTAACTTCTTCATTTTAAGTCCAAAATTTATAAAAAAATTATTTTTGACTTTGATTTTTATTAAATAATTATTTAAAAATTATTTTAGGATTTAAAAGGTTGTAATAATTATCTATATTGAATAATAAATTGAATTATCAGTGTTTAATTCATAACAATTCAACCGTTAGTCCGATTTAAGTGAAACGAAGACCCCTAGACTCAGAAAAATGAGACGAATCCAATAAAAATAGTTGTAAGTTATAATTTATTCTGAAAAAGAGTGGTTTGGTGATAACTGATAGTTCGTAGGTCCTAGTAGGGATATAATTGAGCCGAATAAATCCCGAAAATTTATAATAAAATCAGATAAGACTAGTAATGCAGGTATAAGCCTAGAATTGATTCTAAAAATAATTATAAATCTAGAAATTAATTGTGTGCTTTACGTGTTACGTGTTATATGTGATTATGTGCATAAATGTTTTGTGTAAATATATGTATATATATACGAGTCAGATAGAAACGCATGGGTAGACTGATAAGGTTGCGTGATATCAATTAAAGATACACGTATGTAGTAAATTATCTAAACACCTATCTTTCCATGATTTGTTCAGTGTTAGCAAGACAGAGCAAGCTAGGGTCAGAAGGCAGTAAGTTAAACCAGGTTAAGTACGCGCAAGGCAAGTTTTTCCCCTATTCTAAATTCAGAATAGTGATTTATATTTCCTTTCTATTGTATCAATTCTTTTTGATAATTATTGTTCATATACACTGTTACCCATTTATTATCACTTGTTCCATTTCATTTCAATTCTTGATTTACCCAATTTATTGAATTCCCTGTTCATATTTCAATTCTTTTACCCTACATATATTCTGGTATATCCTGGTGTTGGGATATATCAATAGCATACCGATTGTTCCGGATGCTCAGCCTTGGACTGGATGGTTACTATAAAGGCTGGGTTTTTCCCAGACCATTAATTAATAGGCCATAGTTGCCTGAGTACTCCTTATGTTGGTTGGGTCTATGTAGTTGGGTATAGATCCGCACTATGTTCTGACTGATCAGCAGATTATAGTGCATATGTTGGTTCTTGCTTCCAGTCTTGTTCATTTGGCACTCGCCATCATTGGCAAATTATTATCATATACAGATACAGATGGTTGTTCAAACCAGCAGCTTATTGGTTCATTTATTTCTCTCTCTTTATAATATATATATATATATATTGTTGCAGGCTTGCTGAGCAATTTTGGCTCATTTCTTTTATTGTCACTCCTATTGTTTTACAGTTAAGGTAGAGAATGAAACCCATCAGGACCCGCATAGTCAAGAAGCGAGTCAAGCAGCGGGACCCTCTTATACCAAGAGTGTTCCTTCCTATTCCCGAAGAGAGCTTTGAATTGCCAGATCAGGTGTAGCAGGATAAGTAGTAATGTTGGGTTGAATAAAGGTTTTGTGTAGTTTGAATAAAAGATTGCGTAGTGAAACTGTAGATAGAATAAAGTTTTGTAATAAAGAGAGTTCTTGAGACAGGTTTTATTTAGTTGGGTTTGTAATAAAGTGTAGTGCATGATTCTTGTTTCCAAACTCAACCCTTAAAAGATCCTGAGTAGTGATAGTTCGGGGTAATTATTATATTAATATTCCGCTTGTGCAGGTATAGTTGGTAATTGTTGTTAATAATGCCCCAAATCTATACCCCGGATTTGGAGGGTGTTATATATATATGTTGTTATGAAATAATAACTAGGGTTTCGTTAACAAATAATGCTAGAGTTTGTGATTTTCGAAATTTATTGGTTATTCTTTGTACTCGCAAGATGCCTACGTATCTCTGTGTTGTAGAGAATCAAGCCAAAACGTAGCTATAGGTTAAGGGATATAGCCCTTTATATAAAGGATGAGTTTAGGGTTGGACTAGGGGTGTAATCGAACCGAATCGAGTCGAACACTGCCAGACTCGGCTCTCGATTAAAATAGTTTGGACTCAAGTTCGAGCTCGATCGAGCCTATAATCTCAAGTTCGAAACTCGACACGTAAAAATGTTGGTAGGCTCGAGTTCGACTCGAACGCTCGAATTAATTTTATTAAATTTTAACAAAAATCGAAATATTATTGGTTTGGCTCGAGTTCGATTTGATAAAACATAAATAATATATAAAAATATTAAATATTTATATATGAATCTATTTATAATAAAAATATTAAAAATAATAAAATCTCGATAAGGCTCGCGAACCTTAGGAGCCGAGTAATTTGAAGCTCGAGCTCGTCTCGGTTAAAAATTTGAAAAGATCGAGCTCAGCTCGATTATTTTCGAACCGATTCAATTTTTTTACAAGTCGAGCTCAAGTAGTTCACGAACAGTTTGACTCGTTTGCAGCCCTAGGTTAGACTACGATTAAGAAACTCGGTGGATAAGTCTCCAATTTAGGAGGCAATTAGGACTCCTGTAAGGCAGCGGATTATAAATCTTTCCTTGTAGGAGTTAATGTCCATGTCATCCAGGCGGCCTGGAGATGCACAAAAAGCCCGGGCCCGAAAATCTGGCCCGACCCGATCCGGTCAAAACCCGGTCAAGCGCGACCCGGTCAAAGCCCGGTCCGATCCCGGCTCGGGCTTCGGGCCTCGACGGGCACTATATTTTTAGGCAAAGCCTGGCCCGACCCGGTTAAAAGCCCCGGGCTTGGCCCGGCCCGACCCGATTAAAAGCCCGAAAAAGCCCGGTTAAAATCTGATTATCCTAATATTTTTTTTATATATTTATAAATTCACATTTACTATAAATATAAATAATACTTTAAACACATATATATATATATACATATTTGTGATTAATAATATTAATTATATACTTTGTTGCATAATTAATGAAAGAAGATATAATAAGTACACTATATATATTTGGATATCATTGTTATCATAACAATGATAAGACATATTATTCTATAAACATGTTTATTTTTTGCCGAACTTAAATGTTTTCAACGAAGTAATGTTTTCATAAAATATTCCATGTAAACTAATACATTTTTACGATGATCTAGTTGCTAATATATGTATTCTTCAGAATCTCTAATAATACTCGATCCGATTTAAATTAGAAAAAAGTCCGGCCCGATCCGATCCGGCCCGAAAAAAGCCCGGTTAGGCCCGTCTCGAGGGCCCAAACGGGCTCTGACATTTTCCAAAAGCCCGGTCCGGCCCGGTCAAAGTCAGAGCCCGAAAAGCCCGGCCCGGTCAAAACCCGGGCTTTTTAAGGCCCGGTCAAAACCCGACCCGGTGGGCCTTTTGTGCATGTCTATCCTGGCCTAGTCTTGGTCGGCCTGAAAACCAAGTCCTTGAGGCCCTGGTCGGCTGAAACCCCATGTTCTGAGACTCCTAGTTGACCTCAACCTGTGAAAATGGGAAGTTCGGTCGGGAGGGGTCTTGGTCGACCAGGAGACTCCTTCATGGAGTCCCTAGTCGACCGGAACACTTCGTCCGGGTCTTGACGAAACCCCTTTTCGTGTAGGCTCCAATCTTGACGAAACCTCTTTACGTGGAGGCTCCAGCCTTCTTTGGGAACATCCATTGGATTTAGTTCATGATTTTATTAGAATCTTTACTTGAGGACCTCTCTTGTTGGTTCCTGACATCTTTGGACGTCCTTACGATGACGTCCTAGTTGGCTCCAACCCTTTAAAAAGATAGGTCGGCTCTGCTTAGTAGGAAGGTGTTAGGTCCAGAGTACACATAAAGAGGAGGTGAATGTATGTTTATCATTTTTAATCAATTAATGCAGCGAAAAATATATTCTTATATTAAGAAAAATAACCACTAGGGTTAACTTACAACACAGAATACAAGATATCATAAAGAAGACAATTGTCACTTCCATGGTAATAACCCGATGATTGGAAGTTAAATTGTCAAGGTTATTTGGAAGATCTAAAGAAGAAGACCAACAATGGTCAAACTTCGGGTATCGGGTTAGAATTTGAGCAAAAGTTGTTGCTCTAGTTGGAGGAACTCGGTGCCTAATTTTGCTCATAAGGCGAAGTTGAGAACTTGGTAAATTTTTATTACATGCCTTCTTTTAGCGAAAACATATATCAATTTCTTGTCAGGACAAGAAAGATATTTCATTTTAATAAATAAACAACAGTTGTTTATTCTATTTCAATGATAAGACTTGTAATATTGCACAATTAGTTAACAATTTATATGTTCTACGATGACTCAAATCAAACATTATCTCTAGCATTGGCGTTTAGGCAATATTAATGAGAAACGCATTTCTGAGTTACATACAGATGGATACTTGGATAAGTTTGATTTTGATCATACAAAAGATGCGAACTTTGTCTCATTGGAAAAATGACTAAAGCTTCTTTTACCTGATCTAGTGAAAGAGCCGCCAAATGATAAGGACTTATACATAATGACGTATGTGGTCGAATGCGTATGATGGCAAGGGGTGGCTTATACTACATAACATTTACTGATGATTTCAGTAGATATGGATATGTGGTTCTTATGAAGAATAAATTCGATTCTTTTGAAATGTTCAAAGAATATAAGGCTGAAGTAGAAAAGCAAACAGGGGAAAGTATAAAAGTTTTACGATCAGATCGTGGAGGAGAATACTTAAGCCTCAAATTTAAGAGTTTCTTAAAGGAGTGTGATATTGTATCACAACTTACTCCTTCTGGAACACCTCAATGGAATAGAGATTCTAAGAGGAGAAACTGTACCTTGTTGGACATGGTGTGATCAATGATGAGTCAAGTGAATCTTTCAATCAGTTTCTGGGGTTATGCTCTAGAAAAGACTGCATCTACACTTAACCGAGTTTTCGACAAAAGTGGTTTAAAAGGCTCCATATGAGATATGGACTAAGAAACGTCATAGCATGTCATTTATGAAAATTTGGGGATGTGAAATGTTTGTGAAACATTTAGCCTCTGACAAGCTTGAATCAAAATTAGATGGATGCTATTTTGTGGGATACCCAAGTGAGACTAAAGGGTATAGGTTTTATAATCCTTCCGAGAATAAAGTGTTTGTTGCTGGGACCGTTGTATTTCTTGGGGGAGAACTACTTTCTAAGAAAACTAGCAGGAGGACAATGCATCTCGACGAATATCGGGAACCATGTGATAACATTGAACCAGAGTTGGAATAAGATCAGGATGTACATCAAAATGTTGAAAGTAATCATGTTCTAGGAAACACAAGTTGTTTGTAGATCTAATAGGATTCACCATGAGCCTGGGAGAAATTATCGATTTCTCTTGACTCAAGATGATGATGCGATGCTTACAGATAATGCTATAAACAGTCCAGATTCTGAGAGATGGATGGAGGCCATGAAATCCGAGATGGATTCCATTTATCAAAATAAAGTATTGACTTTGTTGATCCACCTGAAGGGGTAAAACCTATAGGGTGCAAGTGGGTTTTCAAGAAGAAAACCGACATGGATGGTAAAGTACAGACCTAAAAAACGTGACTAGTGGAAAAAGGTTTCAAATAAATTCATGGTATAGATTTTGATGAGACTTTTTCACCAGTTACCTGTGGTCAAGTCCATCAGGATTTTGCTAGCAATAGCTGCTTTGATTATAAGATTTGGCAAATGGATGTCAAAACCGCTTTCTTATATGAGAGCCTTGAAGAGGATGTATATATGATACAACCGAAGGGTTTCGTCGATCCAAAGTTTGCTAAGATGGTCTGTAAGTTACTTCTATCTATTTATAGATTGAAGCAAGCCTCAAAGAGATGGATATTCATTTTGAAGAAACAATCAAAGAGTTTGGATTTACTCAAAACGAAGATGAACCATGTGTTTGAGAGAAGGTTAGTGGGAGCCATGTGACATTTCTAGTATTATATGTAGATGATATATAACAAATAGAGAATGACATACCTTCACTACAGGCTGTTAAAACTTGGTTGAGAAATATTTTCTCGATGAAAGACTTAGGAGATGTTACCTACATATTAGGGATCAAGATCAATAGAGATTGATCGAAGAGATTATTTGACCTAGTCAGAGTACATACATTGATAAAGTATTGCATCATTTTAGGTTGCAGGAGATAGAGAAATGATATGTTTCGATGTCTTATGGGTTAGTGATCTCAAAAGATAATTGCCCCTTAAATCATTAGATGATAATGGTCGTTTGAGAAAATTCCATATGCTTCAGTAATTGGATCTATAATGTGTACAATGATATGTATTATCCTGATATTTCATATAACGACTCGTATATTTTTGTAATGTTTAAATGTGTAATTATTGCGTAATTAATTAAATAAAGAATTTTATATTGATTTTGATCTCTGTGTTTTACTTATTATTATTTATATATGATTGTTGGGTTGCGTGGATTGTCTGTATGATTAATTGTTGCACTATAATATTTGTTTCTCTTTTAGAAGTGATTTTATGACAAACTTATTTTCAAAAATATTTGGATTATCTCTAAAATTGTTTTTATAATTTTATAATTTCAATAAATATTTTTGGGATCTTATAAAATTTACAGATCAATATTTTGTTAATTATTTATTTTTAAATGATTTTCTGGTTGTGTTCATTTGTAAAATCCATATTTAATTCCAGGATTCTTCAAAAATTGTGAAACTCATATTTTATGAAGTTAGTAATATTTTGAGAATTTTAAAATTATTTTGGTAATTTTCGGGATTAATCCTACCTGTCCGTTGTTTCGTTTATTAGTTAAAGATGGGTATAAATCGCATTTCGAAAAGTGTTTTAAAATTTTAAAATCTATGTTTTTATAAACTTCAGGATATTTCTGAAATTTTAAGAGTATTTTGGAATTATTATGATATGTTTTATCCGGAATGGTATCGTTTAAAAAATCAGAATTCGAGACGTGTTGACAGCCAATGTATTAAAGTGATACGTGTCATTTCCTATTTCAATTTCCAGACACGTGGCTGCATACCAATTTCTTTACAGACTATTTTTTTTCTTTCGTTTTCTTTTCCCTTTTTGCCTCTCTTGGCTGTCTTCTTTCTCTCTTGCAAATCTCTCTAATCTCTCCTCTAATCTCTCCTCCTCCCTCTCTCGTTTCTCACCCCGTTCCTTTTCTCCCTTTTTCCCCAGTTGCTCCCGCATTCTGGTGAGTTACGCTGCCATTTTTCTTCCGTTTCCGGCCGCCTGTTTCTGCCGTTTTTCTAGTATGGCGGCGGCGGTGGGTGGTTGTGCTCGATTGTGTGCACTGTGTGTGATTATGTGTATGTATTGTGTTATTATGTGTGTGTAGCGAGTGTTTGTATGTGTGTTGTGTGTGTGTGTCATGTGTGTGAGTTGTGTGTGTGTGTGCAGTATATGCGCGCGAGTGTGGCGCATGTGTGCTGTTGGCTATGGTGGTTCATGTGATGTGTTGCTTCTATGTGATTGTTATCGGTTGGGCTTGATTATTTGGGCCTGGTTATTGGGCCAGTTGTTATTTGATTTCCGGTTCTGTTAATTTCCAAATTATTATATATATTAATTTGGAAAATTTCTTATATTTTTGGCAGGAAATTAATTTTTAATCATATTCGTGATATGAGTATTTCGTTGTGGGAAATTATTTATAATCGGTAGAATATTTGTGTTGGAACCCGAATAATTGGGAGCCCCGAAAATTTTGCCGCCGTCCGCGATGAATTTTTACGAGCGGACGGTGGACGGTGAAGATTTTGATCTGAGTCCTAAATATTGTAAATAAATAAAATGATCATATAAATTATTTCAAAGCGTAAATAAATACTTGTGTGACGAGTTGTATGGAAATTATGAATTGCAAATTGTGAATTGTTGGGTTATGACGTCGATTGATGTTTCGACGGGTAGGTCTTACATAGAGGAGTCACTGTCAAATTTTTTCTAAAAATTACTTTTACATATGAATCGAGTGTATATATTTATATAGATACAAATCGAACCCTGATTGTTATGTGTACCATTATTATGTGTAGATTATTATTATTATGCGAATGTGTACGAGTCGGGAATCGTATCGTTGGGTAATTAGTTTAGTGAGGATAAGTCAAGCATAACCGGTCGTTTAACCTAGGTTGTTTCAGTTCTGTAGGTTCGAGTCGAAGGACCCAGTAGCTGAAGTTAGGTTAGAGCCGAGTCAGTGTTAGTGTAAAGTTTCGCAAGGCAAGTACCCCTGAACAAATCTTTTACGGTTCAGTATATATGAATGATTGTTGATTTAAATTATGTACCGGAACAGAACATTTTAAGTTACGTATTCCCCGTATTTAAATATGTTTTATTAACTGATGTTTTGGGGAAAAAGTAACTTCTGAAAATGCATATCTCTACATTGTGATTAAATTGAAAAGATTTTAAAATGTATGATGTGCGATAATTGTTTAAAAAGAGATAAGTGTAATTGATTTTGAAAACTGGATAAAAATGGATCAGATAGTGGATGGCTGCGTAAGAGGCCCGTAACGACCCAACATGGTTGCGTAAGAGGCTAAGTCGGTTGCGCGCCCTATTTAGACCGCTTAATCCAGCATGACAGAGACCTAGCTAGTCTCTGAGTTCCGGAATAAAATGTGGTGGGGTAGACTGATCAGTTGTCCCTAGGATTCGTCCAATATTATATCTGATTTTGGTTTAGTGGTTCCCGTAATGGAACAAACAGTTTTGTGGTCCCCGTAACGGGACAAATGATTTATGGTTCCTGTAATGGGACAGTGATTTTGGAAAAGAAATAGCATGCTAAAATTGGACTCTGGTATTTTTACACAACACACTACATATATTGTTTCTCAGAGCATGCTAGTTTTGATATCCAGTTTGTACCTGTTTTACTTGTTTTCATAAACGAGACCTGATATATGTTCCTATACTGTTTTTATATACACTGTTTTACTTGTTATTCATGTAGTGGTACTGTTGAGCAATTGATTGCTCACCCTTGCAGCTTGTTTTGTACTTATTTATTGCAGATGTCTAGAAGACTAGGGCAGAATAGAGTGTCAGCCCCCTCCGGTCCCGGCTCCTCTGAGGTAGTTGTATCAGACCCTGAGGTCTAATAAGTTGCTGTAATAAGTTAGAATGTCGGACTGTGGAATAAGTTAGTTAGTTGTTGTGTTGTAACCAAAATAATACTTGAACCTGCATCGGCTCCCGGCTTGGGGCCGTGTTTATATAATAAAGTTTATTATGTAGTTTATAATCGTAATTTGCTATTTTTTGGTGACGTCAGCCCCTGACCCTAGGGTTGAGGCCGTCACATTTCATATGCTTTGAGCATGACGAGCAGATACAAGTCTAATCCACATGAGGGTCACTGGATAGTTTTCAAGAATATTCTTAAGTACTTAAAGAGGACTAAAGATTTATTTTTGGTGTATGGAGAAGATAGGGAACTAGTTGTAAAGGTTTACACATATGCTAGTTTCTGAACCTAATTTTTGGACAAACAAGGATGATTATGTGTTTATGTATGTTTTGTATTTTGTCTAAATATAAGTGATGTTAGCTAGAATAGTTCACAGCAAGAACATTGATGATTCTATAATAGAACCCGAATATATTGATGCTTTCAAAACAGCCAAGAAGACTGTTTAAGCATGTCCTTAGGCAATATCACCTTATTAATGATATTAATTGTTAGATATATTTGTGATGACATGTCTAATTTGATTTGTTTAGTTTCAGAACTTAATATCAGGACTTATCAGGACTTACTGGAAATCAGGATTTACTGAAGACAGGAAGATATCAGAACTTAAGATATCAGAACTTGTGATATCAGAACTTAAGGAAGATATGCTTCATGAGTAAAGTGTGCCTGATTTATAGGAGAGGATCTAGACGAATACAAAGGAAGATATGCTTTAGGAGTTGGACGACTAGAAGACTTGTAAAAGATAATATTTGATTGATATATTTTAGGAAGAGATATATTTCATATCAATTAGAGGATATCTTGTAACTGTGTACTATATAAACACAGCTTAGGGTTTGCACTATATGTGTTATCATTCACGAGAATATTATTCATTGTAACCCTAGCAGCTCTTAGTGATATTGTTCATCACTGAGAGAGTAGTTTAACCTACTTTGTAACAGAGCTTATTATATTGAATAAACTTGATTACTATTACATACTTTGTGTTCTAAATCGATTTGATTGTATAAACACAATATTCAACCCCCTTCTATAGTGTTGTGTGACCTAACAAGTGATATCAGAGCTTCTCTGTTGATATACAAACAGTGAGATCCAGTTTACAATCATGTATGATGAAACACAAACATCACCTAAGCCCACCAAAACTCAAGATACTCAAAACAATCATACCCACAGTCGATATGAAAGTATTAGGGTTCCCATACTGAGAGCATCTGAATATCCTATATGGAAGGTAAAGATGGCTATGTTTCTGGAAGCCACAGATCCAGAATACCTTGATAGAATTAATGATGGACCATATAAGCCTACCAAGCTTTCTGTTGCAGTTGCTGATCAACCAGTAAAGACCATACCAAAGGAGAAATGTGATTACACACCTGAAGACATATCATCTATTGCCAAGGATGCAAGGGTAATGTATTTAATTCATAGTACAATTGACAATGTCATGTCAAACAAGGTAATTGGATGCAAGACTGCAAAGGAAATATGGGATGCTTTGGAGACAAGATGCCAGGGAACTGAAGCCATCAAAAAGAACAGGAAGACAATACTCACACAGGAGTATGAGCACTTTGACTCAAAATCTGATGAGTCACTAACTGATTTATATGACAGCTTTGCCAAACTCTTGAATGAACTGTCACTGGGGGACAAGGAATATGATCTTGAAGATTCAAATCTAAAATTCCTTTTAGCTATTTTTGAAAATTGGGATTTGAAGTCTACTACCATAGGAGACAACTATGACCTTGCTGAAATTACTCTTGATAAAATTTATGGTATGCTCAAGACTCATGAACTTGAGATGGATCAAATGAGCAAAAGGCATGGAAGAAAATCAAAGACAGTTGCACTTAAAGCTGAGGAGGAATCTCCTAAAGTGGTTGTCTCAAAAAGGGGCAAAGGAAAGGCTCTCATTATACAGTCTGATTCAGAGTCATCATATTCTAATGATGATGATTCAGAATCTGAAAATTTATCTGAAGTGGATGTTGATGCAGATATGATGCAACTGTGTGCTCTTATGGTGAATGGTATCACAAAGATAGCCTACAAGAAATTCAGAAATGGTAAGAAGTTTTCCAGGAAAGGTGGAAGTTCTGAAAAGAAAGGGTTCAGAAAGACTGAAGGCAAAGGTGGAAAGTCTGACAGAGGAGACAACTCAAATGTCAAATGCTACAATTATGGTGAAAGAGGCCACATCTCTCCTGACTGCAAGAAAGGAAAAGGTAATAAAGGTCAGGCACTTATCACAAAGAAGAAAAACTGGGTAGACACTTCAGATTCTGAAGAAGAGGTGAACTATGCTTTGATGGAAAATGCTGATAGCAGTTCTGGAATTGCTGAATTGAAGGTACCTCATTCAACTCTTGCTTTTCATACTGATGATATTTATGAGCTAAGATTATATCTTAAAACCATGTTCATTAGTTTTAGAGATCAGACTTTAGAAAATGAAAGATTAAAATCTGAAAGTCTTGCTCTTAGAAACAGAAATGACTACTTAGAAAAAGAGTTAGTAATATTTCATCAAACTCAAAAAGAAAGAGATGAGGCTTTGTATGTTAAAGATGAGCTGTTAAAACTGAATAAATCTCTTAAATATGAACTAGAAAAGGAAAAGGAGATAATCAAAACTTGGACTAACTCTGGAAGAACAACTCAGAAAATCTTAGAAAATGGAAATTGGAAAGAAGGACTAGGTTACCTAGATGATAAAGAACAAAAGGAAACTGTGTCATCTAAACCAAACTTTACCAAGAAAGCTGAAAAGCCTAAAATTAATCCTGTCAAGTTTGTGTCAAATTCTGACAAGTCAAAATCTGAAAAGATGAAACACTCTAAAACAGAAGTCAACTTCTGACAAATTAAAACAGGATAAACCAACTGTGGTAAATATTGGCTTAATGACAAAGAAGCAGCTTAAGTATAAGCTGAAAAAGATTAAAAATGTGAACAAGGTAAAGGAAGCTAGGAAAAATAGGAATGGAAAGGAAGGTGTGAATAAAAACAATAATTATATGCCTGTTTCTAATGATCTTAGAAAGAAATACTATAATTGTGGAAACTCTAACCATCTTGCTTCTTTAAAATAAAGATATAAACTCTTTACCTCCTAGATCAGGAGTTAAGAGTCAGTCTGTTAGGTTTAAACCACAAAATCCTTGTTTTCATTGTGGTAGCTTATGGCATTCTATTTATACTTGTAAGGAATATCATAGTTTGTATTATGATTATTATCAAATAAAACATTCTTTAAAGAAATTTAGTGTAATTCCTTCTAGTGTAAATTCTGATACAAAGTCTGATATAAAGTCTGATAAAAAGCATGTTAGCATAAACTCTGAAAATAAATCCGTTGCAAATGCTAACATACTTAAAAAGGCCAAAGGATCCAAGAAAGCCTGGGTCCTTAAAACTAACCAATAGTGGTCTTTGTGATTGCAGGGCAACAGGAAAAACATCCTGGTTCTAAACAGTGGATGTTCAGGACATATGACTGGAAATAAAGCCCTGCTATCAGACTTTATGGAGAAAGCTGGCCCATGGGTTTCTTATGGAGATGGCAACATGGTAAAGACTCTGGGATATGGCAATATAAATCTTGGGAATGTCATAATTGAATCAGTAGCTCTTGTCTCAAGACTTAAACACAATCTGCTAAGTGTGAGTCAAATCTGTGACAAAGGTTATCATGTGAATTTCTTTGAAGAACACTGTGAAGTTGTAAGTAATTCTACAGGCAAAGTGGTTCTAAAAGGTTACAAACATGGTAACATATATGAAGCCAGACTTTTAACAAATTCTGATGGTTCTGCAATCTATCTGTTAAGTAGAGCATCAATTGAAGAAAGCTGGAATTGGCACAATAGACTCTCTCATTTAAATTTCAACAACATAAATGAGCTAGTAAAGAAAGATCTTGTGAGAGGACTGCCAAAATCAGTATTTGCTCCTGATGGTCTTTGTGACTCATGTCAAAAGGCAAAACAAAGAAAATCTTCATTCAAGAGTAAAACTGAATCCTCAATTCTTGAGCCTTATCACTTACTGCATGTTGATCTATTTGGTCCAGTCAATGTCATGTCTATTGCAAAGAAGAAATATGCTATGGTTATAGTGGATGAGTTCACAAGATACACTTGGGTGTATTTCTTGCACAAGAAGAATGAAACTGCATCTACTCTAACTGATCATGTCAGACAGCTGGATAAGTTAGTCAAAGATTCTGCTAAAATAATAAGAAGTGATAATGGCACTGAGTTCAAGAATTCAATCATGGAAGAGTTGTGCAAAGAGCAAGGAATAAAGCAAGAATTTTCTGCACCTGGAACTCCACGGCAGAATGAAGTTGTAGAAAGAAAGAACATGACTCTTATTGAAGCTGCACAAACTATGTTTGATGAAGCAAAGCTACCAAACTATTTTTGGGCTGAAGCTGTGCAGACTGTTTGCTTTACACAGAATGCTACACTCATAAATAAGCATGGAAAAACACCATATGAGATGGTGAAGAAAAAGAAGCCAAATCTGAAATACTTTCATATATTTGGATGCAAGTGTTTTGTTCTTAAGACTCATCCTGGACAACTGTCAAAATTTGATCTAAAAGATGATGAAGGAATTTTTGTTGGATATCCACTTTCTACAAAAGCCTTAAGAGTCTACAATTTAAGAACAAGGGTTGTCATGGAATCTATCAATGTATCTTTTGATGATAAAAAGATTACTGGACTTGAAGATTTCAGTGATCATGATCAGCTGTGATTTGAAAATGAAGATGTAAATTCTGATGACCTAAATCCTGATCCTGTAAGTTCTGACGGGTTGAATTCTGATGTCATTGAAACTGTGGTAATTGCTCCAAAGGAAAATGCACATGTTCAGGGGGAGCAACCTGTTGATCATACCACATCTCAAGACTCCCAAGAAACATCAGAACCGGTCACTGGCTCTTCAAGTTCTGATTCAGAAAGTTCTGATGAGCCAAATTCTGATAATTCTAGAAACTCTAATTCTTCAATTCCTGAAGGATCCAACTCAAATTCTGGAATCTCAGAGAGTATAACTTCAGGGGGAGCATCAGAAAATGCTGATGGAGACATCATGGATCATGGGGGAGGATCCAGTTCTAGAGATCAACTTCCATCTGCAAGGAAGTGGACTAAATCACACACACCTGACTTAATAATTGGAGATCCTGAAGCAGGTGTCAGAACTAGAACAACAATAACAAATGAATGTCTCTATCATTCCTCCCTATCTCAGACTACACCAAAGAAAGTGGAAGAAGCTCTTCAAGATGCTGATTGGGTATAATCAATGCATGAAGAGTTAAATGATTTTGAAAGAAATAAAGTCTGGACCCTAGTGCAAGACCAAAGAACTGATCAATTGTTGGTACAAAATGGGTGTTCAGAAATAAAACTGACAGTGATGGCATAATTACAAGAAATAAAGCAAGGTTGGTTGCTAAAGGTTACTCTCAACAGGAGGGTATTGACTATGATGAAATATTTGCTCCAGTTGCTAGATTGGAAGCCATAAGAATCTTTTTGGCTTATGATGCTCACAATAAGTTTAAAGTCTTTCAAATGGATGTGAAAAGTGATTTTCTCAATGGAGAATTGGAAGAAGAGGTATTGTTGAACAACCTCTAGGCTTTGTAGATCCAAAATTTCCAAATCATGTCTACAGGCTTGACAAAGCACTTTATGGCCTTAAGCAAGCTCATAGAGCATGGTATGAGACTCTGGCTCAATTTCTTCTGGAAAGTGGATTTAACAGAGGCACAATTGACAAGACTTTATTCTACCTCAACCATGGAAAGGACTTACTTTTGGTACGGATATATATTGATGGTATCATCTTTGGCTCTATAAATACAAAACTTTGTGAAAGATTTTCCAAGTTATTGCAGTCAAGATATCAAATGAGTATGATGGGAGAAATTAGCTATTTTCTGGGACTTCAAGTCAAGCAAACTGAAGAAGGTACTTTCATAAATCAATCCAAGTACACCATAAATTTACTCAAGAAATTTGGAATGCAAGACAGTTCAACTGTATAAACTCCCATGGCCACTGCCACCAAGTTAGATAAAGATATTGGAGCATCAGTAGATATTACTAACTATAGAGGTATGATTGGCTTACTTCTATATTTGACTGCAAGTAGAACTGATATCATGTATGCTACCTGTCTTTGTGCAAGATTTCAGGCTGATCCAAGAGAACCTCATCTAATAGCTGTGAAAAGAATTTTCAAGTACCTCAAGGGTACAGCTGATCTAGGATTGTGGTATCCTAGGGAATCATATTTTAAGCTAATAGGTTTCTTAGATGCAGATTTTGCAGGATGCAAAATTGACAGGAAAAGCACTAGTGGAAGCTGCCAATTTTATGGAGGCAGATTGGTTTCTTGGTTTAGCAAGAAACAGAAATCAATTTCTACATCAACTGCAGAAGCAGAATATATTACTACAGGAAGCTGTTGTGCACATATTTTTTGGATGAAGAATCAGTTACTGGACTATGGGTTAGAATTTTCTAAAATACCTATTTACTGTTTTAATCTAAGTGTTATTTCTATGACAAGTAATCCAGTTCAACACTCAATGACAAAGTACATCAGCATTAGGTACCATTTCATAAGGGAACATGTGATGGAAGGTACAGTGGAATTGCATTTTGTTCCAACAGACCAACAACTAGCAGATATCTTCATAAAACCACTATGTGAAGTTACTTTTACAAGACTGGTAAATGAACTTGGAATGGTTTCAAGTTCTTTCTCAAAATATGTTTAGTTTTTCTTCTCATACATCAGACTTTATGATCAGTGTTGTTAGATATATTTGAGATGTCATGTCTAATATATTTCATGTTTAGTTTTCAGATCTTAACAAACAGGAAAAATCAGTACTTACACGAATCAGTACTTACTGGAAGTCGGAACATCATATCAGAACTTAAGGTCATGTCAGAACTTAAGTACGAGAGGACTTACAGTTAATGAAGAAAGCTGATTAATAGTAGAAGATCAGACTAAAACAAAAGAAGATATGCATGGAAATAATTAGAAGACTGGAAGACTTGTATAAGATATCTGATTGATATATTTTAGGAGACAAAATTATATTCCATATCAATTAGAAGTTATCTTGTAACTGTGTAGTATATAAATACAGACATAGGTTTACACTATATGTATTATTATTATTGAGATACATTATTAATTGTAACCTAGCAGCTTTTAATGATATTTGTTCATCACTGAGAGAGAACAGTTCCATTGTAACAGAGTTTATTATATTAAATATATCTATTTACTGTTACTTGTGTTCAAGATCGATTTGATTGTAATAACACTATATTCAACCCCCTTTCACAGTGTTGTGTGACCTAACAATTGGTATCCAAGATTATCTGTTAACACACATACAGTAAAGATCCAAAAAATCATGTCTGAAGAAGCACAAACTCCAACCAAGCCCACCAAACTTGAAGAAACTAAAAACACTCAAATCCACAGTCGATATGAGACTATTAGGGTTCCCATACTGAGACCTTCTGAGTATCCCATATGAAAAGTGAAGATGGCTATGTTTCTGGAAGCTACAGATCCAGAATACCTTAATAGGATTAATGAAGGACCATATAAGTCTACCAAGCTCTCTGTTGCAGTTACAGATCAACCAGCAAAGTCCATACCAAAGGAGAAAGGTGATTACACAGCTGAAGACATCTCATCTATTACCAAGGATGCAAGGGTAAGACATTTGCTGCATAGTGCCATTGATAATGTCATGTCAAACAGGGTAATTAATTGCAAGACTGCAAAGGAGATATGGGATGCTTTAGAGACAAGATGCCAGGGAACTGATGCAATCAAAAAGAACAGGAGGACTATACTCACTCAAGAGTATGAGCACTTTGACTCAAAAGCTGGTGAGTCATTAACTAAATTATATGATAGGTTTGTCAAACTCTAGAATGATCTGTCACTGGTGGACAAGGAATATGATCTTGAAGATTTAATTCTGAAATTCGTTTTAGCTCTTCCTAAAAATTGGGATTTGAAGTCTACTACCATAAGAGACAACTATGCTCTTGATGAAACTACTCTTGATGAAATTTATGGTATGCTCAAGACTTATGAACTTGAGATGGATCAAAGGAGCAAGAGACATGGGAGAAAGTCAAGGATAGTTGCTCTTAAGGCTGAGGAGGAATCTTCTAAAGTTGTTGTCTCAAAGAAGGGAAAAGAAAAGGCTCTCATCATAAAGTCTAATTTAGAGTCATTATATTCTGATGATGATGATTCAGAAACTGAAAGCTTACCTGAAATAGATGATGATGCAGAGATGATGAATTTGTGTGCTCTTATGGTGAAAGGTATCACAAAGATAGCCAATAGGAAATTCGGAAAGGGAAAGAAGTTTTCCAGGAAAGGTGTAAGTGTTGATAAGAAAGGGTTCAGAAAGTCTGAAGGCAAAAGTGCAAAGTCTGACAGAGGAAACAACTCAAATGTCAAATGCTACAATTGTGGTGAAAGAGGCCACATATCTCCTGACTGCAAGAAAGTAAAGAGTGACAAAGAAGGCACTTGTCACAAAGAAGAAAAGTTGGACAGACTCTTCAGATTCTGAAGATGAGGTGAACTATGTTTTGATGGCAAATGCTGATGGCAGCCCTGAAACTGATGAATTGAAGGTACCTCAAACAACTTATGCTTTTCATACTGATGATATTAGTGAGTTAAGATTATATGTTAAAACCATGTTTGTTAGTTACAGAGATCAAACTTTAACATGTGAAATATTAACTTCTGAAAATCTTTCTTATAAGAAAAGGAATGACTATTTAGAAAAAGAGTTAGTTATGTTCCATCAAACTCAGAAAGAAAGAGATGATGCTTTTTATGTTAGAGATGAAGTGCGAAAATTGAATGAATCTCTTAAAACTGAGTTAGAAAAGGAAAGAGAGATTATCAGAACGTGGACTAACTCTGGAAGAACAACTCAGAATTTATTAAGTAGTGGAAACTGGAAAGAGGGCTTAGGTTATGGAAATGATAAAAGTGAAAAAGGAACTGAACAAATTGAGCCACTTGTTGTTAAACAGACTGCTAAGCCAAATGTGAATCAAGTTAAGTTTGTAGCTAAAACTGTAAAGTCTAATTCTGAAAAGATGAAAGAGTTTGTAGCAGAAGTTAAGGAAAAGTCAACTTCTGACAAATTAGAACAGGATAAACCAGCTGAAGTTAACATAGGCTTAATGACTAAGAAGCAGCTTAAGCATAAGCTGAAAGAAATTAGGAATGCCAACAAGGTAAAGGCAGCTAGGAAAAATAGGAATGAAAAGGAAGGTGTGAACAAAAGTAATAATTATATGCATGTTCCTAATGCTCCTAGAAAGAAATTATAACTGTGGAAACTCTAACCATCTTGCTTCTTTTTGCAGGAAGAATAAGAATATAAACTGTTTACCTCCTAAGTCAGGAATTAAGAGTCAGTCTGTTAGGTTTAAGCCACAAAATCCTTGTTTTCATTGTGGTAGTTTATGGCATTCCATTTATACTTGTAAGGAATATCATAGTTTGTACTATGATTTTTATCAAATAAAACCTTCTTTGAAGAAAGTTACTTTAATTCCTTCTAGTGTAAAGTCTAATGCAAACTCTGATATAAGTTCTGATAAACAACATGTTAGCATAAATTCTGATATTAAATCCGCTGCAAATGCTAACAAACTTAAAAAGGCCAAAGGATCCAAGCAAGTCTGGGTCCTTAAAACTAACCATTAGTGGTCTTTGTGATTGCAGGGCAACAGGAAAGATATCATAGTGCTGGACAGTGGATGTTCAGGACATATGACTGGAAATAGAGCCCTGCTATCAGACTTTATGGAGAAAGCTGGCCCAGGAGTTTCTTATGGAGATGGAAATATGGGAAAAACTCTGGTATATGGCAATATCAATCTTGGGAATGTCATCATTGAAACAGTAGCTCTTGTCTTAGGATTTAAACACAATATGCTAAGTGTGAGTCAAATCTGTGACAAAGGTTATCATGTGGATTTCTTTGAAGAACACTGTGAAGTTGTAAGCAATTTTACAGGAAAAGTGGTTCTAAAAGGTTACAGGCATGGTAACATTTATGAATCCAGACTTTCAACAAGTTCTGATGGTTCTGCAATCTGTCTGTTGAGTAGAGCATCAATTGAAGAAAGCTGGGATTGGCATAAAAGACTCTCCCATTTAAATTTCAACAACATAAATGAGCTTGTAAAGAAAGATCTTGTGAGAGGATTTCCAAAATCAATATTTGCTCCTGATGGCCTTTGTGATTCATGTCAAAAGGCAAAACAAAGAAAATCTTCTTTCAAGAGCAAAACGGAATCCTCAATTCTTGAGCCTTATCACCTACTGCATGTTGATCTATTTGGTCCAGTCAATGTCATGTCTGTTGCAAAGAAGATATATGTTATGGTTATAGTGGATGAGTTCACAAGATACACTTGGGTGTATTACTTACACAAGAAGAATGAAACTGCATCTACTCTAACTTATCATGTCAGATAGCTGGATAAGTTGGTCAAAAATTCTGTTAAAATTATAAGAAGTGATAATGGCACTGAGTTCAAGAATTCAATCATGGAAGAGTTCTGCAAATAGCAAGGAATCAAACAGGAATTTTCTGCACCTGGAACTCTACAGAAAAATGGAGTTGTAGAAAGAAAGAACATGACTCTCATTGAAGCTGCACGAACTATGCTTGATGAAGCAAAGCCACCAACCTACTTTTGGGCTGAAGTTGTGTAGAGTGCTTGTTTTACACAGAATGCTACACTCATAAACAAGCATGGAAAAACACCATATGAGATGGTGAAGAAAAAGAAGCCAAATCTGAAATATTTTCATGTATTTGGATGTAAGTGTTTTGTTCTTAAGACTCATCCTGAACAGCTGTCAAAATTTGATCTAAAAGCTGATGAAGGAATTTTTGTTGGATATTCACTTTCCACAAAAGCCTTCAGAGTCTACAATTTAAGAACAAGGGTTGTCATGGAATCTATCAATGTATCTTTTGATGATAAGAAAATTACTAGACTTGAAGATTTCAATGATCACGAACAGCTGAGATTTGAAAATGAAGACTTAAATTCTGATTCTGTAAATTCTGATGACTTAAACTCTGATCCTATAAATTATGACGGGTTAAGTTCAGATGTCATTGAAGCTGTGGTAACAACTCCAAAGGAAAATACACCTGTCTAGGGGGAGCAAACTAAAGATACTACCACAACTCAAGACTCTCAAGAAGCATCAGAACCTGTCTCTGGCTCTTCATGTTCTGATTCATCAAGTTTTGATGAGCCAAATTCTGCTAATTCTGGAAACTCTGATACTTCAAGGCCTGAAAGATCCAACTCAAATTCTGAAGTCTCAAAGAGCATAACTACAAGGGAGCATCAGAAAATGATGATGGAGATAACATGGATCATGGGGGAGGATCCAGTTCTAGAAATCAACTTCCATCTGCAAGGTAGTGGACCAAATCACATACACCTGACTTAATTATTGGAGATCCTGAAGCAAGTGTCAGAACTAGAAATGCAACATCAAATGAATGTCTCTATCATTCTTTTCTATCTCAGAGTGAACCAAAAAAAGTGGAAGAAGCTCTTCAAGATGCTGATTGGGTGCAAGCAATGCAGGAAGAGTTAAATGAATTTGAAAGAAACAAAGTTTGGACCCTAGTGCCAAGACCAAAGAACAGATCAGTTGTTGGTAAAAAATGGGTGTTCAGAAACAAAACTGACAGTGATGGCATAATTACAAGGAACAAAGCTAGGCTGGTTGCTAAGGGTTACTCTCAACAAAAGGGTATTGATTATGATGAAACATTTGCACCAGTTGCTATATTGGAAGCCATAAAAATCTTTTTGGCTTATTCTGCTCACAAAAAGTTTAAAGTCTTTCAAATGGATGTGAAAAGTGCTTTTCTCAATGGAGAATTGGAAGAAGATGTGTATGTTGAACAACCTCCAGGCTTTGTAGATTCAAAATTTCAAAATCATGTCTACAGGCTTGACAAAGCACTTTATGGCCTTAAGCAAGCTCCAAGAACATGGTATGAGACTTTAGCTCAATTCCTTCTGGAAAGTGGATTTCACGGAGGTACAATTGATAAACACTGTTCTATCTCAACCATGGAAAGGACTTACTTTTGGTATAGAGATATGCTGATGATATCATATTTGGTTCTACAAATGCCAAACTCTGTGAAAGGTTTGCAAAGCTAATGCAGTCAAGATATTAAATGAGTATGATGGGAGAACTTAGTTATTTTCTGGGCCTTCAAGTCAAGAAAAATGAAGAAGGTACTTTAATCTGTCAATCCAAGTACACTAGAAATTTACTCAAGAAATTTGGAATGCAAGACAGTTCAACAACATCCACTCCCATGGCCACTACAACCAAGTTAGATAAAGATACTGGTTCATCAGAAGATATTACTAACTACAGAGGTATGATTGGCTCTTTACTCTATTTAACTGCAAGTAGACCTGATATCATGTATGCTACCTGTCTTTGTGCAAGATTTCAGGCTGATCCAAGATAACCTCATCTAATAGCTATAAAAAGAATTTTCAAGTACCTTAAGGGTACATCTGATCTAGGATTGTGGTATCCTAGAAAATCAGATTTTAAGCTAATAGGTTACTCAAATGCAGATTTTGCAGGATACAAAATAACAGGAAAAGCACAATTGGAAGCTGCCAATTTCTTGGAGGCAGATTAATTTCTTGGTTTAGCAAGAAACAGAAATCAATTTCCATATCAACTGCAGAAGCAGAATATATTGCTGCAGGAAGCTTTTGTGAACAGATTCTTTGGATGAAGAATCAGTTACTGGATTATGGGTTACAATTTTCTAAAATACCTATTTACTGTGATAATCAAAGTGCTATTGCTATGACAGGTAATCTAGTTCAACACTCAATGACAAAGCAGATCAGCATAAGGTACCATTTCATCAGGGAACATGTGATGGAAGGTACAGTGGAATTGTATTTTGTTCCAACATATCAACAACTAACAAATATATTCACAAAACCACTATGTGAAGCCACTTTCACAAGATTGGTAAATGAACTTGAAATGATTTCAGGTTCTTTCTCTAAATCTGCTTAGTTTTTGTTCTCATGCATCAGAGTTTATGATCAGTGTTTACAGACTGTCTTATCTTCATGTAATTTGTGCTTAAATTGAAATACATTAAATACTGATTGTTATCTGATGTGGATCTTAATACTCTGATAGTGATTTGAATATTCTATGGTTATTCAATCCAATGAGGATGCTGTGCTAGAAGCTGACCTAGTAGTCTTTAACATACTAGAAATCCCATGTTTGAATTAGTTGTTTATGTGGAAACTCATTAACACAAGCAAATTCTGATTTTGAGCTTAGTCAAATTTACTTTGTGTATCTTATTACTAAGTCACAAACTAGATTCTTGCTTCTTATCTGTCAAATTCTGATATCAGTAAATCTTAAGGATGAACTAAATGCTTGGTAAGCCTCACTTATCTAAAGAAAAGAAAATTAAAGTCAGATACTCCTTTGAGATCTAGAGTAAATATGTGGAAGGGAAGACCCAAGTGCATTGCTGGTATTAAGTAATATGCATTAGAAAAGCAAATAAATTTTTCTTGGTGACTTTTCACATTCTCTGATTACTGGAGAAATACTCTGATAATAGCATAAATTCTGATAAGCAGTTGTGACTCACTTACACTGAGAAGCCACTGTAAAAAGGAATTTCAAAAGATGCATAAAATGAGCACAAACAGTTGAGGTGGTCTCTTGCATAAATTTGTTCTATAGTAGACTTCATGATTGCTGACAGATTTTAAGCACTTTTCTTAGTTATGCCTTATTTCTAAGATGTACTAAAGTTTATCAGACTTCAATCTTTATCTGATATTCTGCTAAATGCACACACTCTCACTCCATATGAATGATGAAAATTACTGTGGTGATTAAGTTATTTTTGACAAACAGTTAAGTGTCCTTAACATATATTCTGAGGACAAGTTTTGATAGAAGTTCTGATGATTAAACTCTGAAGAATCAAGTCCATATTTGTATGAAGAATCACAGAAAAAGATATTCACTTTTTGAGTTTAGAAGCCATATTCTGATGACTGTTAAAATCTGATAAAAGTTAAGTTCTGATATTAAATCCTGATAAACTCTGATGCTTACGTGGCATTATTCTTTACTTGACTTATTTGTGGTAAATACTGAAATGGTCATATTTAATCCGAATATAATTAGGTGAGATAAAAATAGTCATAATCATTTGGGTTAGTGGTAAATGTGTTTGTCTTGAAAAACTGCATGTCCACGATAATTATTACTTATTTCTCGTGCCCATTAACTCCTGCTTTCATTTTTTACTGACTGTTAGTATTACACTTCGGTCTAGGGAGACGAGGCATCATTAATTTTACACATTACTATTAATCAGTCCTATAGTCCCTTGATATTCCTTTGGTTATTTAACCAACATCTCATCTCAGACAAATCATCTTCTATTCTCACACAAAATCATTCTCTCTCTCTTTTAATTTTCACCATTTTCTTCCTTCATAAAAATGGTTCTTGTAAACATGTTCATGAACTATGAAAGCTTCAATGTCGAGTTCCGTTGTGGTGACTGGGAACAGGAATGGCACATCACTGCCATTCCTGCTGAGATATGGAACACGGTTCCATAAGAGGTTCAGACGAATCTCTTGTTCTTCCAGATGGACTATCAACTCCATCTTAATCGCTTGGAAGAAGAACGGAGAGTGGCTCTTCTTCAGCAAGAACGGATCATCCGTCTTGTAGTGCTTTTTGTCAGCAGCAGGAGGAACTAATAGATAGCTCTCCTTCTAAGACCTAGGCTGTTAATGTTCACTATCTTAGACTAGGATTATCTTGTAATCTTCTGCATATAATCTATAAATTTCATGAATGTACTCTTTGGATATTTTAATGAAATTTCGTTTAATTGCAAGATTTAGTCTTTGTTTATCTCGTATTATGTGAATGTGAATGTTATCATTAAAACCTATTAATCTTTACTTCATCCACTTGAACTGTATTTCTTGATGAATGTTTTGATTAAAATTATGGTTACTAATAATTTGTGCTGATTTGACAAACAAATGTTGAATTTGAATCGATATATCCTAAGTTACATTTGGAAAGGAAGCACAGGTTCATGCTTCAGAACCTGTGACACTTGAAGCTGGGAATATTACTTCTCAAAAAGAAACTGCAGCTCAAAGTTCTGATACTTTGAAGAGGAAATCTGTAAGTTCTGATGCTGTAACTTCATTGGCAAGGAGATTGAAGAAAATGAGCGCAAAGAGGTATAATGCTAAATCTCCATCTGAAGATACTACAGAAGCTGAGGAAGGGGATCAGGAATCTCTGATCTCAAAAGATCCAATTATAATTGAATCTCTGCCACCTCCAGCTAAAGACCATGATACTGTTCCTGAAACAGTGGTTACGCCTCCTGTCTCTCCTCTTCATGAAGATATTGCAGTTGAAAATTCAGGCTTCAGTCCTGAAATTGACATCCATAGGCTGCACATTCATTCTATTATGTATTTGGAAGCTCCTATAGAAGCTCAACAATCTCCAGTTCAATCTGCAATCTTAAATGCTGAGATACCAACTTCACCTGTTTCTCTAAAGCGTGCTGAAATTCCTACAGTAGATGAGGTTATTCCTGAATCTCTAGTTGCCTCACGCACTGTTGTTCTATCAGGACATAATGAATCTTCTTCAAGTTCTGAAGACAGTATTTCTGTTGAGACTCCAGCTCCCATTCTGGGAAAGGAAGCACTAGTAAAGAAGTTTATTGAGCAGGATGCCCCTATACCTTGGGAGGATACTCGCAGGGGAGTTGAGTGGACCAAGAAGTGGAATGATTCTGATTTCATTCCAAGCTCTAACATTCTGACAGAGCATGTGTCAAAAGCTGATGAGTTATTGTCAAATTCTGACTTCAAGACAGCTCAAGATCACCGCTCTCTCTACCAAGCATCTTCAAGGTCTACACTGTGAAACTCAAGAAAAGGTTGATAAGCTTTTAGAAAAAGCTGATAAGCTAGAAATAGAGACCAAGCTTGACAAAAAGAGGTTTATCAGACCTATTTCTGAAAAGGTATAAGCAATTGAGAAAACTCAAGAGAAGCAACAGGCCCAAATTACTGAGGTTCTAGCAAATCAAGCTTCTCAACAGGCTCAATTGAATGAAATTTAAACTTTAGTAGAACTTCTTCTCTCACTCCTACTATCTGATGATGCCAAAAGGGGGGAGAAGATAGTTAAGTCCAAATGCTCAGATGATCAAATACGGAAGAAGACAGATGATGAAACTGATGACCAGGGAAACCCTAGTCAGGGTAGAGGTCAAGCTCAGAGTAAACAAAGCAGCAAAGTGAAACTAAACTCTGATGCAAGAAAATCTTCTACTCATAAGAAGACAAGTTCTGAAGCTGCTCAAACTGAAAATCTGATAACAAGTACTGAAATTCAAAATCTGAGATCAAGTTTTGATGAGCAAAGTCTGACAAAGCCTAATGTTCTGATACAAGGTGGAAGTCAAGATTCTCAAAAGTTCATGCAAACTCTGAAGCTCAAGGGAAAGCAGACTACTGTCTACTACAAGGGTCCCAAGATTCAGACACTTGATGAAGAAATTGCTAGAAGATTATTTCTGAAATATAATCCGGGAATGGATTTAGATAATCTCAAGGAGGAAGAAGCTAGATTTAAAGCTGAAAAGTCAAATCTAAAGCCAAAAGCTTCTGTTGCAAAGAAACCTCCAAGGCCTAAGGAAAAATGCATTGTGATCAAAGAGAAGTCAATTTTTGAAGAATCAAAGCCCAAAACAAGATCACAATCTGAGATTGATCTTAAATGGAAAGGAAAGGAAAAGGTTGATGAACCTACAAAGTTTCAAAAGAGGAAAATATCTTCAGTTGTGATAGATCCTGTCTATCAAACTACAATTCATGATGATGATACTTTGACTGAAGAAGATGTTCAAACTCTGAAAAGAAGGAAGAGTTCTGAAGAATCAAAGACAACCTCTGGCAATGCTCAAGTTGTTCAGAGTGAAGAACAACAAGCAAAAGCAAAAGCAGCAAGTTCTGATAAAGTCAAGAAGTTAACCTCTGACATTGCTCAAGTTGATTTAGACAAAATGGAAGTAGCTGATAAAAAGAAACTTCTGTGGAAAAATGTCAAACCATCAGATCCAAAGAAAAGCCAATTACTGTCTAATTTCATGTTTATTGGGTTAAATGCTAGAGAACCAAGAGACATGGCTGGACTAGGTTCTGATGAAGCTAAAATCAAAACAGGACTTGAAGTTGCTACAAGAGATCTATTTTTACTAACTGATAAACCTCTAGAAGAAGTTACTCAGAAACACCTTAACAAGGTTATCTCTGTTAAAGTGGTACTGGATGCTCATGATAAGCACAACATCAAAGAAAATCTGATTCTATTTCTTGAAGATGGAAGGACATATCAGATGTTAGAATCAGATGTACTGAACAAAACTCTGAAAGAACTTTAATTCTTTCATTACCTTTTAGAGGTAAAGTCTAATATTACCAGAAGATGGTCAAACTTCATATTGAAGACCATCAGAGATAAAGCAAGAATTTCTGGTTCAAGATTTGCAGAATTCATTCCTAATATTGTTGAAGATGATGGAAGTGAAATTCCAATGAAGAAGAATTCTGCTAAGCTTGAGGTAATACTGAAAGAGAAATGTATATGCTACAATGAAGACTCTTCTCATCCTAGGGTAATAAGACTGGACAATGGTTTAAAAAGAAACCATATCTCTGCTTTAAGGACTGCAATCTATTAGATTGGGAGTCAGAATAAAGAGATGAAGCAAGTCAAGACTACACTCTCTCAGGTCCTGAGGATTAAAGAAGAAAAGCTGATATCACACTTTGTTAAGAATCATTATGGATTCAAATTGACTCAGTGAGATTAGTAAAAGCTACAAGGACTGTAAGTTATAGTTAGTTACTCAGTTAAATTCTATATGCATTTGAACTTAAATGTTTTTGACATCATCAAATATATTAACTTGTATATTTTGAATAATTTACAAGTTGGGGGAGATTGTTAGATATATTTGAGATGTCATTTCGAATATGTTTCATGTTTAGTTTTCAGATCTTAACAAACAGGAAAAATCAGTACTTACTGGAATCAGTACATCATATCAGAACTTAAGGTCATGTCAGAACTTAAGTACGGGAGGACTTACAGTTAAGGAAGGAAGCTAATTAACAGTAGAAGACCAAGACTAAAACAAAAAAAGTTATGTATGGAAAGAATTAGAAGACTGGAAGACTTGTATAAGATATCTGATTGATATATTTTAGGAGACAGAATTATATTCCATATCAATTAGAAGTTATCTTGTAATTGTGTAGTATATAAACACAAACATAGGTTTACACTATATGTGTTATCATTATCGAGATACATTATTCATTGTAACCTAGCAACTTTTAGTGATATTTGTTCATCACTGAGAGAGAACAGTTCCATTGTAACATCGTTTATTATATTGTATATATCTGTTTACTGTTACTTGTGTTCAAGATCGATTTGATTGTAATAACACTGTTATTCCCAAGGAACTAATAATGAGATTTACAGATCGGGGGTTGAATGTAAATCTCAAAACTTTTTCAAGTTTTGAGCAGTTTCAAAAGCTAAGTGTATGATGAACAGATGTGTGTGAATTGCTTTGAGCAGGTGCAGACAGATGTATATTCAAGACATAAATATAAAGAACACAAAGGCTTTAAAAACTTTTCTGATGGATTTGTTGTTCCACCAGAGATGTGTATTTCAGAAAATCTGTGATAGAAAGAATTGTTCACAGCTGCTTCCTAGTATAAACTAGATGATTTTCTCTCTATGTTTTTCTAAACAACTCTGGAAAATTCACTTCTAATTACTAGCTGCAACTTGGTTTATATATCACCAAATTTACAAGTGAAGACAAAGATAAAATACAATCATAAAATAGTTCTTCACATGTTTCTTCTTCATTTCTCTATCCAATGCAATCTAAGATAATTTGTGAATCTTTGAATACTTCCTTGTTTGCACTAGAATGGAAATGTTGCTTTTTCTTGATTCCTCCAAGAGGCTACCACATTCCAATTGTCTCTGTCAACCCATGTGCCTCTGTCAGCTTATGAATTGTCACTATCAACTGCTATGGAACTGAGCATCCGTTGAAGCTTTCATCCGTTGATGGCTTTATCCGTTGATGCTTTAGTGACATCCGTTGATGCTTTAACAGTTGAAGCTTTATCCGTTGATGCACTCATCCGTTGATGGATATTATCCGTTGATGCTTTAGAGACATCCGTTGAAGCTTTGTTTCTCATCCGTTGAAGGCCTTTAATCTATCAGTTGATACTACTTCATTCATACAAAATTACAAGGCATGAAATATTTACAATAAGCCCTCCTATTTGCATATCCACTAGTAGTCAACATGACTTATAATTTCCCATAACTTCTAAGAATTATAACTTAAATACAGAGACTGAAATGTGCTACAATACTAAACTTATTTCTAAGTAAAGCTACTCCATCAACGGATAACCAAAGTGGTCTTATCCGTTGAGGCTACAAACACTAGATTTCTACTTAAGTGTTTTGTTTAACTTATCATCAAACTAATACATATATTCCTAAAAATCTTCCCCTATTTATGTCTACTAGAATTGTAGGCATAAATTCAGGGTTAACTTGATGATAACAAAACACTTAACAAATATATAAGTTGAAACCAAGTAGAAATTCAAAAGTGCTGCAAAAGTGTTTGTACTAAGATAGAATTGAAGATTTATAGTGTTTCCAAGGGTGCTCCTTTAGTCTGAGAAAATCATTTTCTTTTCCTTTGTGCCCTTGTTTTCTTCCCTAGCCTCCTGTCATTTTCCTCTACTTGGAGTTGGAGTTGTCTGTAGAATTCAACTTCATCTTCTTCACTGATATCCAACTTAGATTGCATGTCCTTGAGAGTTTCATTACTGGCAATTTTAAGCTGGTCTTCAAGTCTGAAAAATCTTCTGACTCCTTTATTGTCTCTGAACTCCATTAACCAATGAGGTGATTTATGAATTCTAATTCCATGCTCAGGGATGAGTAATGTTCTAGGCAAGGAATTTGACTCCCACCAATTCTTCCTTATGCTGGCAATCTTGTTGAGAATCTCAGTTTTGGCAGTCCTGGTAAAGCCAGTATCCCTTTTGATAGCTGAGTAGACTCTAATGAAGGTAGAATAGCCCTCACTTAGAATTCTTTGAAGAGGCCAAGTCCTTTCCACACTTCCTTTATACTTGAACACTAGCCTTTCTGGTAGCCGTCCATAGGCATTTATTCCCCTTACTTCCTCCAGCTCATCCAGGAAGAGTTCAAAATCTGTATATTCTTTTATGTCACAAATGTGAACATAATCATCCTTTGAGGCTTGTGGATTAGGTTTAGGTTTATGTTTCTGAGTGAATTTACTTGAGGTTGGAGGAGGTGTTGATTTGGATTTTCTTTTCAGTTTCTTTGGTGGTAGAGAAGTAGTTAAGAAGGTAGGCAATTTTATGGTATCCCAATCAATAGGTTCCTCTTTAGGGATGATTGGTTCACCATGGACATTTATACTGGGATCAGCAACAAAAGGTTCAGGAATGGAAGGTAGTGATTTAGATTTTGATTATGTTTCCTCAGTGTTATCTTCACTCTTCCTTTTTGCCTTGGCCTTCTTTCTGTTCCCTTTCTGCCATTCCTTTCTTTCCTCACTTCTTTCCTCCACACTCTCACCAACCATCAGTGGCGGACGCATGAATTTTTTTAAGGGGGGTCCAAAAAAATTTTCGGGTCAAACTTTCAAGTGTAAAATCTTTTATATTAGTAAAACTTGGTAAAATTAGAAAACCATTAATAAAAAATTATAAGGTTCTAAGAATGATTTGTATCCATCAAGGGTTCACCATGATGCATCATCAACTGCTCCCCATGATTTATATACAGACTTGCATAAAAAAAAAGAAGTAAATATAGAAGAGGCATATAGGCCAAAACACAATTTAGGAAGAAAAGTTAGAAAGATAGGGTTCGAACCCTGGTTTTCCATGAGAACCAAAACAGCAACAACCAGCCAGGCTACAGTCACAAGTGATGAATTGTGTATACTACCAACTTATATTTGGAAATTTAGGGGGGGGGGCCAGGGACCCCTCTGGACCCCCCCCCCAGATCCGCCTTTGCCAACTATATTCCCCATATCCACAATTATGCTTTCAGTCTTGTCTTCTTCACTTTTGTCTTCAATCTTCTTCTTTTCTTCAATTTGACTTGACTTTAGCTATTTTTCAAGCTTTGCTTGTGCTCTTTTGTCAGCCTTCAACTTTTTAGCTTCTTCCTTTAGCCTCATGGTCTCTTCCCTCTTGGCTATTGAGAATTTAGGATGTCCTTACATCACTCAGATACTCTTTCCCTCTCTATAGATGATAGCCATATTCATTCTTTCCACTACATCCTTGGTCTCTTTGTGCTTTATGATGTTACCACCCAAAACTTTGTCTTCATCAGGCTTTGGAAGAGGAAAATCCACTTCTTTTAGTTGAGCAAAGCTTAGAGGGTTCTTTGTAGAGTCCTTGTTGAATCTAGTGGTTGGCTTGAGTACCATGGGCTTCAGGTTCCTTAAAGAAGTTTCTTCAACCTTATTCCTCCTTACTGGCTTGTGCTCCATAATGATTGGCTCAACTTTTGTGCTATATTTCATAGATAAGGATTTTGTAGTTGTAGAGCCAAACACTTGTTGCATCCTTTCATCAATTCTTCTCCTTTGCTCTTTCACCTTCATTTCAACTGCTGCTAGCTGGATTAGATCAATTCCATCAAGCTTTCCTTTGATTTGAAGTGTTGGAGAAGTAGTGATGGCAGGAACTAGCACTTTGGATATTTGAATGTGTGTAGATAGCTCCCCTTCCCCTTCCCCTTTATTCTCCCCCTTTTTGTTATCATCAAGGAGAGGGGTCAAGCCTTGTGCTTTAGCCAGTTGCACTAGAAGACTAGTCTGAGACTGTTGATTGTGAAGAATGGTGACCATAGAGTTTTCAATAACTTGAACTCTTTCCTCCAATTTGGCCATCTTCTTTTCAGCATCTGATTCTCTTCTCATTCTCAGTATCAGTTTCTGCATGGTACCAAAGGGCATGATTGAATCTAGCTTCTCAGTATTGTAGGACTTCAAGTCAGCTATATCCTTCTTGAGTTCATCCACACTTAGATACTGTCTTAATTATTATAGCTTCATGAGATGTAGAGAAACTAAGTGGGCTTGGAGAATAGTCTTGGTACCAGCATTGGAAGTTTCCTGAATTGCCTTTTGGATAGCCATAACTTGTTTGACTAAGGATACATTGAAATGCCCTGGTGTAGACTCCTTTGTCAATGCCCATTCAGGTAATTCTCGAATAGAACTTGAGCCTTCATCTCCCCCTAAGTTCATGCTTCTATCAAAAGAATCAGAGTCATCATCATTAGAATTTACTCCAAATTTTTCAGATGGCTCACCAGCTGTAGAAGGCATCATATTGACAGCAGCTTTATCCCTTTGTAGAGATTCTGAAGTATGTACTAGGTTTAAAGTCTTTTCTGCCTCCTCATTGCCCTGAGTAGCCAACAGTTGATAGGCTGACACAGGATGAGTAAAAGTGTCAGCATCCAAGGAAATGTTATTAATTTCAGCTCTGTAATGTTGCTGAAATTGTCTTTCCTTGTCAGCATCATCCACAATCATTGACTCACTAGCAATGGCTGGATCCACCCTTATACCTCATGTACCTGCCTTTCTCTCAATTTCTCTCTTTTCTTGCATCAGGGGCTCCCCCTGGCTCACACTCCTCACACCCTCACCTTCACCTACTAAGGTGGTACTCCTCTCACTTTCTTTTGCCATGCTGGAAGAAATAACATGCATATTGAGACTCTCAAGCTCTCCTTTTGCCTGGGAGCAACCCAGCCTCTCACACAAATTTTTACTCCCTTCCCTCAACCCTAGAAGTGATTGTACAGTAACCATGTCTTCTACACTTGGAGTTAGTTCAGTTGTTTGTGTAGAGACTATCAACGGATAAGGAATATCCGTTGAGGTTGAAACTGACGGTATCAACGGATAACTGCTGTTAAGCTTATCCGTTGAAGAACAACCACTTGTCAATGGATGAGGGATATCCGTTGAAGATGGAAAGGAAGTAGAAATTGAAAATGACATAATTGTTGAATCTGTGTGGATTAATTTTAATTTAGGTGACACAGATTCTTCAACTAAGTCTGAAAGAATTGGCTGATGATCCAACAAATCATCTAAAAGATGATGATCACCAGTATTTGAGTGGGGCTCCTCCCTGAGTTGTAAAGAGGGAGAATCAGGAATTGATGTGAATATCTTGTCCACATCCAGAGATGGTGATGGAGAATATGGTGGTTGGTGTGTGTCAATTTTGAGAGAATGGAGCTGTGACTCTACATTTGTTAGAGTCACATCAAGCTGAATTTGAGAAGGCATAGATACAGGTGGTTGTATCTGTGCAGTGTGTGCACCCTGTGTTGAAACTAGGGTTTTGACCTTCTTTCTTCTTGTGAAGGCTTTTACAGGTGAGTGTGTGGCTTCAGTGTCCCTCCCTCTTTTGTTCTGTGTCCCTAGTTGGGGACTATTTTTAATAGCTGCACCCTTTTGGGAGGATGCAACTAGGGATGAGTTTGAATCCTTTTCAACCACCACAGTCTTTTGAGAAACTGTGGCTTGGCTAGCTTGGGTACCACTCACCTCTCCTACCTTATTCTGGGGGTTTTCTTGATGTTCACCCCTCCCCTCACCACTAACACCCTGTTCACTCCCTTCAGGGTTTATGGTAGTTGTTACAACTGTTGTCTTTTGAGAGACAACAGAGGTAGCTTTCTTTGACTTGGATTTTGAAACTTTAGGTTTGGTGGCCTTGGTAGGAATCTGTTGGGGCATTAACACAGATTCCATGGCCACACTTGAAGGCAAAGAAATGATGGGGTTGGAAGTAGTAGGAGTTGAAGAAGTATTTACCTCACTTACCTGAGGTGCATCCATGATTGGTAAGTATACCAATGACACCTGACTTTTGAGGTTAATTCTTAAAAGGTCTGCAAGGAGCCTCTTCTCTTGTGCCCAGCATTTGAGTTTATCACTCTCATTATTTATGACCAAACCTTCAACAACATGGTTAGCCAATAACATAAAGAATCTAGTATAGTAGATGTTATGAGGTCTATTAGCCTTGTTACCTAACCTAGTACCCAATTCTAGCATAACATAGTTGCTAAAATTATAATACCTGTCAGAAACCAGCATATGGAGCATATTAACAAGAGCTGAAGTTATTGCATCAAAATTACTATTTTTCCCAGGGAAAACCTTGATAAAGGCATCACTGAGAAAACTCCATTCTTTCCTAAGGCCTTTTCTCTTAATACTGCCTAAACTAGTAGAATCAAGGGAATAACCTATGGAATCTAACATGCTAGATACATCATTAACAGTGTGTGGTATCATGGAATTGTTTTCAGGTAATTTAAAACATGACTGTATATCATCACAGTTAATACAGTAATCCTTACCTTTGAGAGAGAAGGAGATGGTCATATCAGTGGGGTTGAACTCAGCAGTTGTCCAAATCTCCTCAACTACCTCACAGTAAATCATTGGGGCTTCCAGCATTGCATAGCTCAGTTTGCAATTTTTGATGAAATCCATCATCTTGTGATAATCTGAGTGGGCTTCATTCTTTTCCACCAAAGCTACGAAATTGTTTTACTAATAGACAAACCCAGATTGAGACATTATCTTTACTACTGGTGCCATTGTTTTGGGTAGAAGTTGCAGAGAAAAGTTGAGAGTTTTGGGAGAGAATGAGAGTAACAGCTTTTGAAAATTGCAAGAAAGCGTAAAGTGGAAATAAGAATTAAGAATTCAAAGGGGCTTTTATACTTTCTCAAATCAAAACATAAAAAGAATGATTAAACAATATTTTTAAGTGAATTACAGCCGTTTGAGAATAAAAAAAAACTGTATGCATTCTAAAAACTGTCTTTAATACAAATACATACAACTGTATATATATGTATCAACAGTTAAGAAAATAGAATCAACGGTTGTGACTCACTCAAAACGACTGATGTGACAGTTCAACGGATGAGGTAAACGGTCATCCATTGAAGACTAACACAGTTTTATCCGTTGAAGGATAAAATTATCAGAAATGTATTTGTCTTTCAACGAATAATGGACATCCGTTGATAGAACAACTTTGACTTTCAACGGATAGGGAATATCCATTGATAGAATGAGCTTTACTTAAAGCCAACTTTGTTCTTGCGGCAAATTCATTTAAGGCTACAAAACAAATTACAATAAGGACATGAATTTAGGAATAATTAAGCATACCTAGCTCACTTACCAATCTTGTGAATGTTGATTCATCAAGTGGCTTGGTAAATATGTCTGCAATTTTTTTTTCACTGAGAACAAAATGAAGTTCCACTGTACCATTCATCACATGTTCCCTTATGAAGTGGTACTTGATGTCAATGTGCTTGGTTCTTCAATGCTGCACTGGATTTTCAGTAATGGCAATGGCACTTGTGTTGTCACAGAATATTGGAATTTTGTCAACATTCAGCCCATAGTCAAATAGTTGATTTCTCATCCATAATATTTGTGCACAGCAACTACCAGTAGCAATGTACTCAGCCTCAGCTGTTGAAGTAGAAACATAATTTTGCTTCTGGCTGAACCATGAAACAAGCTTATTCCCTAGAAATTGACAGGTGCCAGTTGTACTTTTCCTGTCTATTTTGCAACCTGCATAATCTGCATCTGAGTAGCCAATTAGATCAAAACCAGACTCTCTAGGATACCAAATTCCTAGATTTGGAGTCCCTTTGAGATATCTGAAAATTCTTTTAATAGCAACTAAGTGAGATTCTCTAGGATCAGCTTGAAATCTAGCACAAAGACATGTAGAAAACATTATATCAGGTCTACTGGAAGTTAAATATAGAAGTGAACCAACCATGCCTCTATAGCTTGTAATGTCCACAGACTTTTCAGCCTTGTTTAATTCAAGCTTAGTGGCAGTGGCCATGTGAGTTTTTGCAGATGAGCATTCCATTAAGTCAAACTTCTTTAAAAGATCATAAATATATTTAGTTTGACTAATGAAAATTCCACCACTAACTTGTTTAATTTGTAAACCAAGAAAATAAGTTAGCTCTCCCATCATGCTCATTTCATATTTACTTTGCATTAACTTAGTAAACTTTTTACAAAGTTTATCATCTGTATAACCAAATATAATATCATCTACATAAATTTGAACAAGTATTGTAGAGCCATTAACATTTCTAAAGAAAAGAGTTTTGTCAATAGTACCTCTTGTGAAGTAATTATCTAGGAGAAATTTTGACAAAGTCTCATACTAGGCTCTAGGTGCTTGCTTTAGTCCATAGAGTGCTTTCAACAGATAATACACATGTTCCAGAAAATTTGGATCTTCAAACCCTGAAGGTTGGCTCACATAGACTTCTTCCTCCAATTCTTCATTCAGAAATGCACTCTTGACATCCATTTGATAGACTTTGAAATTGGCATGGGCTGCATAGGCTAGAAAAATTCTGATGGCTTCAAGTCTTGCAACAGGAGCAAATATCTCATCAAAATCTATTCCATCTTGTTGAGAGTAGCCCTTGGCAACATATCTAGCTTTATTCCTTATGACAATGCCATTTTCATCCATCTTGTTTCTGAATACCCATGTTGTGTCAATAGAACTCTTGTTCTTTGGCTTGGGTACCATCTTCCATACTTTGTTCCTCTCAAATTGATTTAGCTCCTTTTGCATTGCTAAAATCCAATCCGGATCCAATAGAGCTTCTTCCACTCTCTGAGGTTCCTCCTGTGATAGAAAACTACTGTATAGACATTTATCTTGAGTAGCCCTTCTAGTTTGCACCTTAGATGTTGCATCACCAATGGTTAGTTCAAAGGGATGATTCTTGGTCCATTTCCTTTGAGGTGGTAGATTAGCTCTAGATGAGGTGGCCTCAGTGTTGTCATGATGTGAGATAGAGTGTTGATTGGTTGAAACTCCCCCTGAGTTATTGGTCCTTTGCAAGGAACTGGGAGTTCTATCAACTGATGATGTAAATTGATTATTCGTTGATGAACTATGATCAACTGATGCTCCATTATGTACTTCAATGGACGATGCACTTTGTCTTTCAACGGATTCTGAGTTATGACTTTCAACTGATGCAGCATTTTGTGCATTATCCAAAGGCAAATTTTGAATCCTTTTTGAAGTGTCTTCCTCATCATTCCCATCTTCACTATCATCACAATATATCTCAATGTTGTCAAATTTGAGTCCTTCATGATGTCCCTCATCTGTTAGTCCATCAATCTTTTTATCATCAAACACAACATGCACAGATTCCATAACAATGTTGGTTCTTAGATTGTAGACCCTATATGATTTTCCAGCAGAATAACCAACAAATATCCCTTCATCAGCCTTTGCATCAAACTTGCCTTTGTGATCAGGTTGGTTCCTTAGAATGTAGCATTTACAACCAAATACATGAAGGAAGTTTAAGGTTGGTTTTCTTTTCTTGAACAATTGATAGAGAGTCATGCCTTTTGCCTGATTGATTAGAGAAATATTCTGAGTGTAACATGCACAGTTAACAACCTCAGCCCAAAAATATGTTGGGAGTTTTGACTCTTCAAGCATTGTTCTTGCAGCTTCAATTAGTGATCTGTTCTTCCTTTCCACCACACCATTTTGTTGTGGAGTTCTTAGAGCTGAGAACTCATGCATGATCCCATTTTCTTCACAGAAAAACCTCATGGTAGAATTCCTGAACTCAGTTCCATTATCACTCCTGATATTCCTTACTTTGAAATCTGGATGGTTGTTGACTTTCTTGATATGATTGATAATTATTTCACTAGCTTCATCCTTTGATCCAAGAAAATAGGTCCATGAAAACTTTGAGAAATCATCTACAATCACTAGGCAATATCTTTTTTTTGAAATTGGCAATACATTGATTGGTCCAAAAAGATCCATGTATAGCAGTTGTAATGGTTCATCAATTGCTGATTTAAGCTTCTTACTGAATGATGCTTTCTTTTGCTTTCCTTTCTGACAAGCATCACACAGTCCATCCCTTGAGAATTCCACTAGAGGCATTCCTCTAACTAAGTCCTTTTTGACTAGATCATTCATTGTCTTGAAATTCAAATGGGACAGCTTCTTGTGCCATAGCCAACTTTTATCTTGACTTGCTTTGCTAAAAAGACAAGTAATTGATTCTGCATCTGTAGAGTTGAAGTCAGCCAAGTACACATTCCCTTTTCTAACTCCAGTTAGAACCACTTTGTTGTCTTTCTTACTGGTAACAACACAGGCTTCAGAATTGAAGGAAACAGTATTCCCTCTATCACATAGTTGACTGATGCTCAATAGATTGTGTTTGAGACCATCAACTAATGCAACTTCATCAATGATGACATTTTCCTTTGAAATCAAGCCATATCCCATAGTGAACCCTTTGCTGTCATCTCCAAAGGTTATGCTAGGGCCAGCTCTCTCCTTGAACTCTGTGAGCAGGGTGAAATCTCCTGTCATGTGCCTTGAACAACCACTGTCCAAGTACCATAGATTCCTTCTTTTTCCCTGCACATAACAAAATCAAATCAAGTTGATTTTGGTACCCAAGTTTCCTTGGGTCCAGCCTTGTTATTCTTTTTCCTAGACTTCACACTTCCTGCACCTTTTGACTTAGGTAACTTTGAGTCATCCTTGGTCTCAGATGTAGTTGGTTGAAGTGTAGGGTTAGTCACAGAATCATTTAGCACATTTGGTTGAATTTGATAAGGCATAGATTGTGCAAACATATTATTCCACATAGGCATGTTGTATGGCATTTGAGGCATAATAAATGCAGCAAAATAAGGATGATTAACATATGGCATGTTTGCAAAATGTGCATGTGGATTCTGTTGAGACATAACAGGCATAGCATGCAGTGGTGACATAGACATGTTAGGCATGGAATGAGTTAAAGGCATGGGAGCATTCTTAACAGATTTGCATTTAGCAGATAGATGATTAACACTACTACAATGCACACAACATTTTCTAGGAGCATACTTATCAGGTGTGTAGTTGTTGTGTTTGTTAATCCCTACCTTCCCATTTCTATTAGATTTTCTTTTAGTTTCCTTTTTATCCTCAACCAACTTAAGCCTATTTTTCAACTGATCTAAAGTCATGTGTCCTATATTCACCTTACTGGCATCTTTGGATGTGCTAGCGTCTTCTTTGACAAAGTTCTTGGAAGTTGAACCAAACTTCTTACTGAGATTTTTCAAATTATCCTTTTTAGAGTCATTTGCCTATTTCAATTGATCAGCCTTCAACGGATGCTCCTTTTCTTCCTTCAACGGATGTCTCTCATCATCTGTTGACAGTCCATCAATTAATTCCATTTCCTTTTTGTTTTTCTTCCAGGCATTCTCATAGAGTGATTCAATTCCTTGAACCTTGACAATTTGAGCACTAACATCCCTAGATGTTTTCCAGGCCTTGATTACCTCTTGCTCACATTCTACTTGTTTAGAAAGAATTTCTACTTTCTTAACAGACTCTTCTAGTTCACTCTCAACAGATAAGCATTTGATTTTAATCTTTTCAAGCTCAATTACCTTACCCTCTAACACAACATTCCTATCACTTAAAAATAGATTATTCTCTTTAATTCTCATGTTCTCTTTAGCCAGTGATTTAAGGGAAACATGTAAATGATATAATTTGATGGACATATCATTTATAGCTTCATTACATTCATTTTTAGAAAGCTGAGAGAGGTCAGTAGTGATTACCTGGTTGCTTGATGAACTAGTTTCATTTTCATCAGAATTAGCCTTCAGGGCTAAGTTGACATATTCCATATCATCATTTTCATTGGCTCCATTAGCTGCCCAGTCATTTTCCTGAGTTAGAAAAGCCCTTTTCTTTTGTTTGAGCAATTCGAAATATTTCTTTTTGTAATCCACTTGCTCAAATTTCTTCTTTTCAGAAGTTGGCTTTATGCACTCACTTGCAAAGTTTCCACTTGTGCCACAGTTATAACACTTAAACTTAGACTTCTCCACCATGTTCTTGTTTGGCTTAGTGGCTCTAGTGTTTTTCTTGAATTTCATCTTTGCAAACCTTCTGGACAGAAAAGCCAGATGTTCATCAACATCATCAGAGTCATCTTGACTGGAATTATCTTCAACCTCAGCTGCTTGCTCCTTTCCATTGCTTGATTCTGATTTGCTTGTGCCAAATTTGAGACTTGGCATTTTCTTTTCTTCATTCCTGACTTTAGTTCTCTCATTTTCAGCTACAAGTGCATCTGATCCACCTTTTCTCTTTCCCTTCTCCAACAGCTCATCTTGCTCCATCTCAAGTTCATAGGTCTTCAAAATTCCAAATAATCTTTCAAGTGTGAAGTCCTTATAATCTTGAGAATTCCTTAGTAAAATAGTCATAGGCTTCCATTCCTTTGGTAGAGACCTCAGAAATTTTAAGTTGGAATCCTTGACTTGGTACACTCAGCCATACAGCTTCAATCCATTCAACAGTTTCTGAAATCTATTGAAGGTATCATTCAATGATTCTCCTTCTTTAGAATGAAAATATTCATATTGTTGAATGAGAAGCTGCATTTTTTTCTCTAACTTGTTCAGTACCTTCACAGATAAGTTGTACAGTATCCCAAATTTCCTTAGCAGTTTGGCTGTTAATGACATTATCAAACATATCTTTGTCTAGGCCATTAAACAGAGTGTTCATGGCCTTCTTGTCCTTGTGAACCTCTTCAATATCTTCATCAGTCCATTCTGCTTTTGGCTTGGGAATAGACTGTCTAACAACAACTGAGTTGTGGCCACTTTGTGAGGGATGTGAGGACCATTCTCAATGCAGTTTATGTAGATTTCATCTTGAGAGAGGAGATGTAGATGCATCTTCACTTTCCAGTGATGATTATTATCTCTTTCCAGGATTGGAATCTTCACTCCAATATCCTTCTTACTCATGATGTTAGTAGAATAGATCTTTAGACTCTTTGTATGTCAAGAGCTTGCTCTGATACCAATTGTTATTCCCAAGGAACTAACAATGAGATTTACAAAAGGTGGTTGAATGTAAATCTCAAAACTTTTTCAAGTTTTGAGCAGTTTCAAAAGCTAAGTGTATGATGAACAGATGTGTGTGAATTGCTTTGAGCATGTGCAGACAGATGTATATTCAAGACACAAATGTAAAGAACATAAAGGCTTTAAAAACTTTTCTGGTGGATTTGTTGTTCCACCAGAGAGGTGTATTTCAGAAAATCTGTGATACAAAGAATTGTTCACAGCTGCTTCCTAGTACAAACTAGATGATTTTCTCTCTATGTTTTTCTAAACAGCTCTGGAAAATTCACTTCTAATTACTAGCTGTAACTTGGTTTATATATCACCAAGTTTACAAGTGAAGACAAAGATAAAATACAATCATAAAATAGTTCTTCACATGTTTCTTCTTTATTTCTCTATCCAATGCAATCTAAGATAATCTGTGAATCTTTGAATACTTCCTTGTTTGCACCAGAATGGAAATGTTGCTTTTTCTTGATTCCTCCAAGAGGCTACCACATTCCAATTGTCTCTGTCAACCCATGTGCCTCTGTCAGCTTATGAATTGTAACTATCAACTACTATGGAACTGAACATCCGTTGAAGCTTTCATCCGTTGATGGATTTATCCGTTGATGCTTTAGTGACATCCGTTGATGCTTTTACGGTTGAAGCTTTATCCGTTGATGCACTCATCCGTAGATGGATGTTATCCGTTGATGCTTTAGAGACATCCGTTGAAGCTTTGTTTCTCATCCGTTAAAGGCCTTTAATCTATCAGTTGATACTACTTCATTTATACAAAATTACAAGGCATGAAATATTTATAATTAGCCCTCCTATTTGCATATCCACTAGTAGTCAACATGACTTATAATTTCCCACAACTTCTAAGAATTATAACTTAAATACAGAGACTGAAATGTGCTACAATACTAAACTTATTTCTAAGTAAAGCTACTCCATCAACGGATAGCCAAAGTGGTCTTATCCGTTGAGGCTACAAACACTAGATTTCTACTTAAGTGTTTTGTTTAACTTATCATCAAACTAATACATATATTCCTAACAAACACTGTATTCAACCCCCTTCTACAGTGTTGTATGACCTAACAAGTGTTTATAGATTTTCTTATCTCTATGTAATCTGTGCTTAAATTGTAACATATTAAAGACTGCTTGTTATCTGATGTGATTCTATAAACTCTGAAAGTGTTTTGAATGTTCTGTGACTATTTAATCCAATAAGGATTATCTTGTTATATGCTGACTTAGTAGTCTTTAACAAACTATGAATCCCATGTTTGAATTAGTTATTTATGTGGAAATCAATGACACAAGCAAATTCTGATTTTGATCTGAGTCATATTTACTTTGTGTATTTTATTCCTAAGTCACAAACTAGATTATTGCTTCTTATCTGTCAAACTCTGATGTCAGTATATCTTAAGGATGAACTACATGCTTGATAAGCCTCACTTATCTGAAGAAAACAAAAGAAAAGAAAAATTGAAATTAGGTACTCCTTTGAGATCTAGAGTAAATATGTGAAAGGGAAGATCCAAGTGCATTGTCGGTATTAAGTAATATGCATTAGAAAAGTAAATTATTTTTTCTTGGCGACTTTTCACATTCTCTGATTACTGGAGAAATACTCTGATAACAACATAAATTCTGATGGAAGTTGTAACTCATTTACACTGAGAAGCCGCTGTCTAAAGAATTTTAAAAGATGCATAAAATGAGCACAAACAGTGAGGTGGATTCTTGCATAACTTTATTTTATAGTAGACTTCACAATTCAAGACAAATTTTAAGCACTTTTCTTAGTTATGCTTTATTTCTAAGATAGACCGAAGTTTATTAGACTTTAATCTTTATCTGATCATTTGCACATACACACACTATCACTCCATATGAATGATGAAAATTACTGTGGTGATTAAGTTATTTTGACAAACAGTTAAGTATTATTTGCATAAATTCTGAGGACAAGTTCTGATGAAAGTTCTGATGATTAAACTCTGAAGAAACCAATCAGTATTTATGTGAAGAAACACAGAAACAGTCATTCATTTTTTTGAGTACAGGAGCCATGTTCTGATGATCGTTAAATTCTGATAATAGTCAAGTTCTGATGCAAATCCTGATGCTTACATGACATTATTTATTTACTTGACTTATTTGTAATTTTTACTGTAACGGTCAAATTTATCAGAAAATAATTAAGTGAGATAAAAAAGTGATAATTATTTGGTTAATGGGTTGCGTGTTTGTTTTGGTAACCGTATGTGAGCAATAATTACTGCACATTTACCGTGCCCACTAATACCGTTTTGACTGTTTACATGCTGCCAGGTGTCACATGTCTGTTTTACTTCAAAAAAGAGCTGTTGAGTGGGAAGAGTATAAATATTAGAGATAAAAGATTATACAAATCTTTTACCTTATCTTTTACTTTAATCTCTTATTTCTTTTACTCTCTCTCTCTCTCTCTCTCTCTCTCTCTCTCTCTCTTTCTCTCTATTTTCTTACGGACTTTCTTACAGACATTTTATCAAACACCTTGCAAACACACGATTTTCACTTGATTTCTCACATAAATGGCACCTAAAGATCTTATCTCTGATGGAGACAAGTTTGTCCCCAACAACTACATGGCTATTCTCAACAAGGACGAGGCTCCTTCAGAACTTCACTTCATTCAAGATTTTCTCGCTCGAAGTGAAATTGGGTATGCTCTGACCCAACCACAGCTTCTCTTAGGCAAAAAAATTCTGGAGTTCTAGAGGTCTGGGGTATATGATGATGGTGGTGAAAATGGGTCCCCAAGCATTATTTTTACAACAGGGGAAGATGAGCACTTGGTCACCCTGTCTACTAATCGACAAGTTTTGCATCTGCCAGAAAATTGTACTTACAGTTCACAAGTTGGGAGGTCAGCTCTTCAAAATATGATGGCAAATCTTGGGTATGAGAAATCTTTGTCCAAGCTGGGACAACTAAAGAGGCCCTACATAAGGAGGGAGTGGAGCTTCTTTTTCGACTGTATTACCAAAGCCTTTACCAAAAAATGCTCCAACTTTGATGTTATCCCAATAGTGAGTCAGCAAATTGGGTATGCCCTTCTTAATCAAACTCATTTTGATTATGCTACTGCAATTTTGGGTTTTATAGGTGATAGGATGAAAGAAGCTAGCAAAACAGTTTATTTTTCTAGATTCGGTCAGCTTATATATAATTTTTGTTGTTCTGATGCACCTTAAAATTTTAGTGAGACAATTGAACCCTTTAAATTTCATAAAAGGGCTTTAACAGACTTATTATCTGCTGATAATAAGAAGAATATACTAAGACCCCCTCCAAATTCCTCAATCTGTAAACTAGTTCTTAGTAAACTCTGATTCTCACACATACACAACCATATATTTTGATGTTACACCTACACAGCCTTCAACCTCCACCAACACAGCCGTCCAATACTCAACCATAGCCTACTATCAGAACCTACTATCAACCAACATAATCCTCTCAACCACAACCATCAGCACCTACTATCAGAACCTCACCTCTCAAATCCAAAACCAAACCAACCTCTGGTACTTCTCAAAAGGTGCCAGTTGTAAAATCTGACACATCCTCTAGGCCCAAAACCAAAAGGACTATCTCTGTGCCTAAATCTCCACCAAGGAGAAGAAGAAGGATGATTCTGATAGATGAATCTGATTTGGATGAAGAAGTCCAGATTCTTGCATTAGAACCTGTGACAGTAGAAACTGAAGAGTCAACTCTTCAGAAGGAGAATGAAGCTGAGGGTTTTGGCATTTTGAAAAGGAAAAGATCTATAAATTCTGATACATATCATATCTCTCCACCATCTACAAGATCAAAGAAGACAAGAGCAGGTGTGCATATGGCACAAATTCAATTTGAAGATGCTGAAGAAGCTGAGGAAGGGGATCAGGATTCTCTGATCTCACAAGAACCTACAGTAATTGAAGCCCTTCCATCTCCTGGAGAAATTTTGATTCAGGAATATGACATTCCCGAAGTTTACAGATCAGAACCTGTACAGGAATCTGTGATTCCTCCACCTCACTCTCCAATCAAAGCTACAGATGATATTGAAGAATAAGAGAAAAATTATGAAATAGATATTCATAAATTGAATATACCTTCTGTTCTTTATCTGGAAGCTCCACCAGCAAAACAGCCAACATCTCCTGTTTCACCAATTCTACAGGCCGAGAGACCATCAACTCCAATTATTGATCTTGGCACTGAAGATCAGAATTTAGATGAAGCTGCTCCAGGATCTCCTTCAGTTACACACACTCTTGTGTTTTTAGAAGATGATGAGATTCTATCAAATTCTGGAGATAGTGCTCCTGCAAGTGCTCCAGTTAATGCTCCAATTCTGGGGAAGGAGGCACTGCTTAAGTTTGTTGAAGAAGATGCTCCTGTTCCATGGGAGGAAACTTTTAAAGGAGGGGAATGGATAAAGAAATGGAATGATAATGATTTTATTCCCAGCTCACATGTTCTGTCAGAACATATTTCAAAAGTTGATGAGTTGCTGACAAGTTCTGATTTCAAGCAACAACTAAAAGTCACTGCTCTCAGTACTAAGAATCTTCAAGGTCTACACTCCAAGACTCATGAAAAGGTTGATAAACTTCTGGAGGCATCTGATAATCTAGACCTGATGCTCAAGCTAGACAAGAATAGGTTTATCAGACCAATTCATGACAAAGTGGAAGCTATTGAGCGTGTTCAAGAAAAGCAGCAGGTCCAACTGAATGAGGTCCTGCAGAATCAAGCCTCTCAACAAACACAGCTAAATGAAATCCAATCTTCAGCGGAATTCCTTCTTTCACTACTCCTGCCAGATGATGCCAAAAAGGGGGAGAAGGTAGTTAAGTCCAAATGCTCAATTAGCAAATCACTGAAGAAAAAGGATGATTCTGAAGATGACCAGGGAAACCCTAGCAAGGGCAAAGGTCAAGTTCAAGGAAAGCAAAGCAGCAAAGTTTCTTCAATAAAATAATTTCTGATTCTAGCAAATCTTCTACATAGAAGAATTCAAGTTCTGAAGCTGTGAATGCACAAACTCTGATAGCAAGTTCTGATAATCAAATTCTGATGACAAAGTCTGATGTTCTGATTCAGTCTAGAAGTCAAGACTCTCAGAAGTTTTTACAAACTCTGAAGCGTAAGGGAAGGGAGACTACTGTCTACTATAAGGATCCCAAGATTCAGACTCTTTATGAAGAAATTTCTAAAAGATTGTTTCTCAAGCATAATCCTGGAATGGATTTAGAGACTCTAAAGGAGGAAGAAGCTAGATTTGCAGCTGAGAAGACAAATCCTAAGTCTAAAGCTTCTAATGCAAAGATACCTCTAAGGCCTGAGGAAAAAGGCATTGTGATAAAAGAAAGATCTGCCACAGAGATTCCAAGATCAAGCACTAGATCTTAAACCACTACTGATCCCAAAGACAAGGGAAAAGGAAAAGTTGGGGAGACAGTCAACAAACAGAAGATGAAGATTCCTCAAATACTGATGGATCCTGTGTGCAAGATGGTTCAGGTTTTTTATGATGCTGCTCCTGAAGATGAAACTGTTGAAACTCTGAAAAGAAGAAAGGTGACAGAAGAATCTAAGACAACCTCTGACATAGCTCAAGTTGTTCAGAGTGAAGAAAGTTCAAACCATCAAGCTACGGAAGAATCTGAAAATCCTGAACAAATCATCAAGACATCAACCTCTGACAGAGCTCAAGTTGATTTGAACAAGATGACAGTTATTGATAAGAAGAAACTCCTATAGAAAAATGTTAAACCATCAGATCCTAAGAAAAGTCAACTACTATCTGATTTCTTGACTGTTGGATTGAATGCCAGAGAAGCAAGAGACAGATCAGGGTTAGGATCAAGCAAAGCCAAGCTGAAACAGGAGTTGAAGTAACTATCAAAGATCCATTCTTATTAACTGACAAACCACTTGAGGAAGTTACACAGAAATACCTTGACAAGGTTATATCTGTTCAAGTGGTACTGGATTCTCATGATAAGAGTAATGTCAAAGAAAAGCTGATTCTATTTCTTAAAGATGGAAGAACATACAGAATGTCAGAATCAGATGTACTGAATAAATCTCTGAAAGAACTTCAATTCTTTCATTATCTTTTGGAGATAAAGTTTGAGATTACCAGAAGATGGTCAAATTTCATAATGAAGACCATAAGGGATAAAGCCAGAATCTATGGATCAAGGGTTGTAGAATTTATTTCAAAGATAGTTGAAGATGATGGAAGTGAAATTCCAATGAAGAAGAATTCTGCTAAGATAGAAGTTATTCTGAAAGAGAAATGTATGTGCTACAATAAAGACTCTTCTCATCCAAGAGTAATCAAACTTGGTGATGGTTTGGAAAGAAATCACATTTCAGTACTTAAGACTGCCATCTACCAGATTGGAAGTCAAGATGAAGAAATGAAGCAAGTCAAGGCTATATTAGCTCAAGTCCTGAGAAATGCAGAAGAGAAGCTGATATCAAAATTTGTCAAGAATCACTTTGGATTCAGATTGATTCAGTAAGATTGGTAAAAGCTGCAAGGACTGTAAGTTGTAGTTAGTTGTCTAAATAAACTGTCATTGCATTTGTACTTAAATGTTTTTTACATCATCAAATCTATTAACTTGTATATTTTTCATAATTTACAAGTTGGGGGAGATTGTTAGATATATTTGTGATGTCATGTCTAATCTGATTTGTTTAGTTTCAAAACTTAATATCAGGACTTATCAGGACATACTGGAAATCAGGATTTACTGAAGATAGGAAGATATCAGAACTTAAGATATCAGAACTTGTGATATCAGAACTTAAGGAAAATATGCTTCAAGAGTAAAGTGCGCCTGATTTATAGGAGATGATCTGGACTAATACAAAGGAAGATATGCTTTAGGAGTTGAACGACTAGAAGACTTGTAGAAGATAATATTTGATTGATATATTTTAGGAAGAGATATATTTATATCAATTAGAAGATATCTTGTAACTGTGTACTATATAAACACAGCTTAGGGTTTATACTATATGTGTTATCATTCACGAGAATATTATTCATTGTAACCCTAGCAGCTCTTAGTGATATTGTTCATCACTGAGAGAGTAGTTTAACCTACTTTGTAACAGAGCTTATTATATTGAATAAACTTGATTACTGTTACATACTTTGTATTCTAAATGGATTTGATTGTATAAACACTATATTCGACCCCCTTCTATAGTGTTGTGTGACCTAACAATAATGATCAAGGACATATAAATATAAAGTGCTTAGTAATGATAATGTTTCAAACCCACTGACTATGGATTTCTCATAATAGAAGCACGATGGTCGTACTTGTTCCATGAGTATTAGATACAAGGGTGATTGGCTCCAGTGTAGTGGAAGATTGTTAGTATTTGTTCCCTAGAGACAACACTATGATGTTTTAGTTTAAGATATTTGAATTATTAATATTTATGTTCTATCGATTATTCCTTTTAAAATTTATTAATTCTTAATTTACCGCGATATGAATATTAGATTTGTTATGGATAAAAAACTAAGGTTATTATTTGCTGTATTTATTACTAAGATTCGGGAGCTCAAGGCCTTTAATGGCTGCTCTCGTGTTTTGTAGCTTAATTCTGCCTTTACGAGATGCCTACGTATCTCTGTGAATTAGAGAATCAAGCCAAAAAACGTAGTTCTGATTTGTGGGGCGAGACCCCTTATATAGATGTTGAGAGTCCTTGAATTGGACTTGGTATAGGAGACTTGGTGGGCAAGTCTCATAATTAGAATGGACTTTGGAGTCCTAGATAGTAGGAAACTGATTCCTTATCCTTTTAGGACCCCTTGAGGCCAATCTACAAGGATTTATATCCCCACTAGGACTTATCTTAATAGCTGTTTTCCTCCTTTATTTATTAATTACGAAATTAATAAATAATCAGGGTTTTTGGGCCTTCTTTGTTCCATCAGGCCTGATCTGGTCCATCAGGCCTGATCAATGTGTTGACCTTCTTGGTCTGAATGTCATACATCTTCTTATTGGGCCTAGCAGCCCACACCTTGCAATATTTATTTATACAATCAGGATTTATTTATCCCTATCATTTGCCCCCCAACTTTTGGGAAACATTGATTAGGTTTTGCAAAAGTTAAGTCTATTCATTCTCTTACAGAGTTTCATTTTTGTGTAAAGCGTGGAGCGACCTACACATTTACAATGATTTTTCCTTTATTTCTGGATTTTTCCCTAATTTTCTGGGATTTGTCCTTAATTCTCTGGATTTTCCCTTATTTTCTGGGATTTATCCTAATTTTCTGGATTTTCCCTTATTTTCTGGGATTTATCCTAATTTTCTGGGATTTATCCTTAATTTCTGGATTTTCCCTAATTTTCTGGGGTTTTCCCTAATTTTCTGGGATTTATCCGTAATTTTCTGGGATTTATCCTTAATTTCCTGGGATTAATCCTTAATTTCTGGATTTTCCCTAATTTTCTGCCTTAAAATCGACCAGGATGTATAAAAAATCGATCAGGATGTATACAAAATTGATCAGGATTCCTGACCGATTTCGATCAGGATCCTGATCGAATTAGCTCAGGAACTTACATTCTGGTCGACAGGATTCCTGATCGATTTCGATCAGGACTCTGATCGAATTGGCCTTCAAAGTGACACCCTAGTCGACTGATACATGGGCTTAATCGACCAGGATTCCTGATCAATTTCGATCAGGATTCTGATCGAATTAAGTGGCTTTCTACCATTCTGATCGAATAGAATATCGATCAGGACTCTCTTCTGTGTCGATCAGGACTCTGATCGATCTTAGGGGATTTCTTCCCTCCTGTTCGAATGAGATATCGATCAGGATCCTTTTTTGCGTCGATCAGGACTCTGATCGAACTTAGGGGATTTCTTCCCTCCTGTTCGAATGAGATGTCGATCAGGACTCTCTTCTGCGTCGATCAGGACTCTGATCGAACTAATTTAAAATTCTGGTCGATTTTTGACCTTTCAAATTCCACAGGAGTTTCTAGATTATTCCTGATATTTCTGGTTGATGGGCTTTTAGGTTGGGCCTGGCTAAATGGGCCTAGAAACGCCTCGTATCCCGAGCTTTTCGCCTATATAAGTGTAGTGTGAAGTGAGAATCCTCATTTCACCTCACATCTCTCATTTTCTCTCATAAACCTCTCTAGAGTTCTCTCCCTTTGAGAAGGCGATTTCCGGCGACCTCAGCCACCGCAGCTCCACCTTTCTCAGGTTTTTCTGGGTTTCAAGCCTTCAACCGAAGCATATCAATGGCGGATCGTGACTTGGCTCGTTTGCAGAAGATGAATGTCTCTAAGAGAGGTACAAACATTCAAATTCAATCTCCATATACTTCCCTACTTGATATGATTAACTCGAGGGGTGATGAATATCCCTCTCTATCTGAGTTAGATTCGTATAATCATGGTAACACCTTTCATGAGTTAGATGGTAGGATAGAGTCTATGAACACCCTGTACAGACTTCCACCCCACCTTAGGATTACTCCAGCCGCCCCTGGGGATAGGACTTGTAATTGGGAGGGGGATACTTTGTTTATCTATCGAGGAGCCCTGACCGCGGGTCTCAGGTTCCCATTCCATGAATTTATTCCTCGCTTACTTGCAGATGTACAAATTAACCCTTGTCAACTCCCTCCTAACGCTTGGAGGAACATTATCTGTTTTATGGTCCTTTGTCTTAGAAACAATTTTCCTCTTTCCGTAGCTGTCTTTAGGAAAGTTTTCCAATTCTATAATAGCGCCATGAGTCAACCAGGTTGGGTTTTAATTCGTCAACGGCCCAAAATCCCTCATATCTTCGATAGTAATTCCATAGTTGAGAATAACCCTAAATGGAGGGACGAGTTTGTGAGGCTGACCTGGGCTGGGGGTGATTGGGCCACACTCTTCCGTAGGCCCTTTTGCAAAGTGTCAGATGGGAGTCCAGGTAGCATCAGATTATCTGATGAGGAGGAGGTGGCCTACCAAGCCTTAATTTCGGATGATGGGAAAACAGACACCTGGACCCTTTTAGAGGAGTTTTCCTTGAAGAAAGTCGGTCTCTCTCAGGCAGTGATAAGGGTAAATTTATAACTGGATAACCATTTTTCCTTCCCTTTAATTGTAACGTTTTATCTCTCCTGCAATTTAATATTCTTTCTATCTTTCTTTTTCAGCTTGTGAGGCCATCAATAATGTCAACAAGCCCAAGGAAGGGGAGTCAGGCCGCCAGAAGAGGGCCAAGCTAAACAAGGACCCCAGGAGCAAACCTGAAGGTCCTTCTTTTCTTAAGCCCCATGTCCCGGTGGTCGAGTTGGGGGACGATGTAGATCCTCCACTTAAGGCACATTCCTTCAGGCCTAACTGGGGCTTCAGGAGGAGCGATACGGTGGTTGGATCCACCAAACATGCTAAGGATTGGTCGTACCATTCCATCACTCCCCATGACTTTACTGACATTGTTACGGGGAGTGATATCGAGACTATTGAGCTTCTGGGTTCTCAAGCCCAAGCTGCGGTAACTTTCTTTTTTCTTTTTCTTTGAATCCCAACTTTCTCGTATTTCAACGAACTTGTGCTAACTCATACATATTTCTTTGCAGAGTAATACCTACTTCCAGGCGGCCCTCCACCAGGCTAGGTCCTGGAAGGGTAACTCAGATGGGTTTGAAAAAGAGATGAAGAAATGGGAAGAGAGAGCCAAGGTCCTGGAGAAGAAGCTGGACACGAAGAAAGAGGAGCTGGCTAAGGCTCATTCCGATCTGGTAAAACTTAGGAGCGATAAGGATAAGCTCATTGATGACTACATGGATTCTGACAAGTTTAAGAATCTCATGGAGATTCATGATGAGGGTCTTTATTCCCTACAGTTTACTCAGGGATGGGATGCGGCCGTAAAGGCGGTTTCTGAGAAGCACCCGGGCTTAGTTGACCCTAAGGACTTTATAAGTCCCGAGCAGGCTGAGTCGGAGGACAGCATAGACGCCCTCTTCAACTCCCCTCAGCTAGATGATCACATCTTGGATCCTAACACTGCTTCTCCTCTCGCTTCTCCTGCGAAGGATGCTGAAGACGCTGATAAGGAGCAAGAGAATGAAGGCTCCCGCATGGAGGAGTAGTTTTTCTATTCTGTAATTTTATTCTTAACTTATGTCTCAACTTTTGTTTGTATTAAAACTTATTACCCTCCGGGGCTATTTTATATGCTACTTTCCTTATTCGCATTCTCTCCTTTATTTTTCCAATACTTTAATATTCAAACTTGGCTTAATGGCCACACAAGTATTATCACAACTCAAACATCCATAGGTTGAAATAGTTTCGAACTCTTCAATTTCAAGTCTGGTTTTCCAAAACCTTACATAATATGGGTTCGACCCTGATCAATAATAGCTAGAAAATAAAAATCCTATGCAAACAAAGCTTCAAGGTGCTTTTAAACCTACTTGTCACAATGACAAGTGAGAATCGTACTTCGACTATCTTACACGTAGTAAACCTTCAGGTTTTGTGCGTGCCAGGTTCTCGGGACTTCAAAACCATCCATAGTCTCCAGCTTGTAGGTTCCTCTACCCTGAACGCTCTTGACTTTGTACGGCCCTTCCCAATTTGGGGCAAGTATCCCTTTTTGTCCTACCCCAGAAGCTTCTATCTTCCTCAAGACTAGGTCACCTTGTTTAAAGAACCTTTCTTTAACCCTTAAGTTGTAGTAGAATGAAGCTTTCTTCTGATACTCTACTATCTTTGCATGTGCTTCATCTCGCACTTCATCGATTAAGTCTAGAGCCAACCTTTGTCCTTCCTCATTTTCCTCAGCATTGAAAGCCTGAATCCTTGGAGAGGAATGTGATATCTCCACTGGAACTACTGCTTCTGCCCTATACGCCAACATGAAGGGAGTTGCTCCTGTCGTGACTCTACAAGTAGTCCTATAGGCCCACAATATGGGAAGTATCTCATCCACCCAATTATTTCTTGACTTCTCGATCCTCTTCTTTAGTCCATCCAGGATTATTCGATTTGCTACTTCTGCTTGCCCATTGGCTTGTGGGTGAGCCACGGAGGTGAACCGTAACTCAATTTCATTTTCTTCACAATACTTCTTGAATTCCTCGTTGTTAAACTGCGTTCCATTGTCGGTGATTAGGACACGGGGAATTCCATATCGGCACATAATGTTTTCCCACAGAAATTGTGCAACTTGTTTAGTTGTGATTTTGGCCAAGGGTTTGGCTTCAATCCACTTAGTGAAATAATCAATGGCTACAATCAGGAACTTCCTTTGTGTCGTGGCCATAGGGAAAGGCCCTAGAATATCCATTCCCCACATAGCAAAGGGAATAGGCGAGTTGATAGATGTCAGCATCTCGGGAGGTTGTCTAACAACAGGTGCATGCTTCTGACAGCGGTCGCACTTCTTCACACATTCTTTGGCATCAGCCATCATTTCCGGCCAATAAAAGCCTAGACGAGTTATCTTATGAGCCAGGGCCCTGCCCCCCAAGTGTTGTCCACAAACACCTTCATGCACTTCTTCAAGAGCCAAGCGTGCCTCATCGGGCCTGAGACACCTCAAGTAGGGAACCACGAAAGATCTTTTGTAAAGAATTCCATCTATCAAAGAGTTCCTTAGTGCTCGAACAGTTAACTTCCGTGCTTCAGTTACATCACTTGGCAACCAACCGGTTTGAATGTGAGCCTTGATAGGATCAATCCATGACGTCCCCAGGCCTATGGGAGCCACAAGCTTAACATCTATGCTTCGTGTCTTCAAAACACGGAAGTACACACTTCCCGAACTTTCTTCTATCTCAGATGAAGCAAACTTTGATAGCGCATCTGCCTTAGCATTTTCTTCCCTTGGAATGTGTTCAACATGACATTCATTAAATTGGGTCATCACAGCCCTTACTAGGCGGACATACTTAGCCATCGTATCATCCCTTGCCTCAAATTCTCCCTTTACCTGGGATATGATCAGCTTCGAGTCTCCACGGACCTTTAAGTTTTTGACTCTAAGTGTCCCAGCTAGACCAAGGCCAGCAATCAGGGCTTCATACTCTGCCTCATTGTTTATGGTTGGGAAGTCTAGCTTCATAGCATACTCAATTAAGAATCCATCAGGGCTTTGCAAAACCAACCCTGCTCCACTGGAATTTGTTTTTGATGTTTCATCAAAATAGAGAACCTAATATTCTTTCTCCTTATCATCCTTCTCTCTGTCCCCATTGTCGACTCCCTTGTCTTGAGGTATGGTATCTTCCTACCCCCGACTTCTTGGTTGGGTATGGTACATTCCACCATGAAGTCAGTTAGTGCCTGGGCTTTTATTGCCGTACGTGGCTTATACTTGAGATCGAACTCTCCCAGCTCTATTGCCCACTTAATCAATCTCCCACTTGCCTTGGGACTGTGAATGATATTTCTCAGGGGCTGATTTGTTAGAACCTCAATCTGGTGAGCCTGAAAATAAGGACGCAGTTTTCTCGAAGCCATTACCAAGGCTAAAGCGAATTTCTCAATAGCTGAATAATTCAACTCAGCACCATGCAAAATTTTGCTGACATAGTATACGGGTTTCTGGACTTTCAATTCCTCCTTAACCAACACCGCGCTCAAGGCGCTCTCTGAAACAGCCAAGTACAAAAATAAAACTTCACTCAGAACTGGATTAGCCAACAACGGGGCCTGGGCCATATACTTCTTTAATTCTTCAAATGCCTTCTGGTTTTCCTCACTCCATACAAAGTCTTTGATGTTCTTTAGTGATTTGAAGAATGTCAAGCACTTGTCTCCTGACTTGGAGATGAATCGTCCTAGCGCCGCAACCCTTCCTGTGAGCTTCTGAACATCCTTGACAGTTTTTGGTGGTTCCATATCCAGGATTGCTTTTATTTTATCGGGGTTAGCCTCAATTCCCCTCTTTGAGACCATCAATCCCAAGAATTTTCCAGATCCTACTCCGAAAGCACACTTCGTAGGATTCAACATCATCTTGTGGTACCTCAAGACCTCAAAAGCTTCCCTCAAATGGGTTATATGATTAGTCTTTACTAGACTCTTGACTAGCATATCATCAACATAGACTTCCATAGTCTTTCCAATAAGATCCTTAAAAATTTTATTCACCAACCTTTGATAGGTGGCTCCTGCATTCTTGAGACCAAACGCCATAACAAGATAACAATAAACACCAAAGTCAGTGATAAATGATACCTTTGGAATGTCATCCTTATGCATTTTAATCTGATTGTATCCGCTAAATCCATCCATGAAACTCAGCATCTCATGTCCAGCAGTAGCATCAATCAAAGTATCAATTCTAGGCAGCGGAAAACAGTCTTTGGGGCATGCATCATTTAGATCAGTGAAGTCTATACACATCCTCCACTTTCCATTAGCCTTCTTCACCATTACAGGGTTTGCTAACCACTCCGGAAATTGAATCTCCTCAATGAAACCAGCCTCTAAGAGCTTTTCTACTTCCTGTTTTATAGCCTCTTGTCTTTCCGGGGCAAAATTTCTTTTCTTTTGTTTCACTGTCTTCCGGCTTGGATCCACGTTCAACTTATGAGTAATCAGCCCCGAGTCTATGCCTAGCATATCAGCTGTTGACCAAGCAAACACATCACTATTCTCTTGCAAAAATTTTATCAACTTCCCTCTAAGGGGCTCTTCCAATGTGGCTCCAATGAAAGTCATCCTTTCAGGATTCTCGGGGTCTAAAGGAACCGAAACCAATTCTTCTGCTGGCCTTCCTCTATTTTCATCATTTTCTCGAACATCCATATCTTCAATAGGAAGAACCTGCCCCCCGACTCCATCTGCCCTCAAAGAGGCCACATAATAGCTTCTAGCCATTTTTTGATCTCCTCTCTCTTCTCCAATCCCGTTTCGGGTGGGAAACTTCATGACTGAATGGTAGGAAGAGGGGACTACCTTGAAGGCATGTATCCCTGTTCTCCCCATGATAGCATTATAAGTTGAACTAGCCTTTACCACCACGAAATCCAGCATCTGCGTTGCTTGCCTTGGTTCCGTACCTATGGTGGTCGGCAATTTGATTATCCCTTCCACAGGACATTCTACTCCAGCAAATCCATATATCGGCATGTCGGTTGGTGTCAACTGGGAGTCGTTATACCCCATCCTTAGAAAGGTGTCGTGGAGCAAGATATCCACAGAAGCACCATTATCCACAAGGACCCTCTTAACCGGGCTATTTCCTATTATCGGTGTTATGACCAGCGGGTCGTCATGGGGAAACTTCACACCCTCTAGGTCGGAATCATCAAAAGCCAATGTTACTTCTGTCCTGGCCCTCTTCGGGGCTTCACCAACAATATGCATAACCTCCCTGGTGTATGCCTTTCTGGAATTTTTGGACAATCCTGCAGCAGTTGGACCTCCAAAGATCGTGTTTATCACAGGTCCTCGAGGGCGTCGTGGCCCTCCAAAAATTGCATTTATAACCGGCCCTCTAGGTTGGGGATTCCGCCCCTGATCGTCTTGGTCCCTCCTACGATCTTCAAAGTTCTTCCTTCCATTATTGTTTCTGTCCCCTCCATCTCCAGTATACTTGTTCAACCTTCCTTTTCGAATCAAAAACTCAATTTCATCTTTCAATTGCCTACACTCATCGGTGTCATGGCCAACATCCTTGTGAAACCTGCAATACTTGCTCTTATCTAGCTTGGCGGGATCAGCCTTCAAGGGCTTAGGCCAGCGAATATCTCTATCTTTCTCAATCTCCATCAAAATCTGACTTCTAGGAGCACTTAGCTTAGCGTATTCAGTGAACTTTTGCCCAGGTCCTCCCTTCTTGAGGGTTGAATCAGGGTTTTGTTCGGTTCTAGGATATTTGTCCTTAGCGATATACTCCAGATCAGTTTTTCGCTTCTTGCCTCCAGTGGGCTCATTACTTACTACGGTCTTCCTCATGCTTTCTTCAACCTTGATATACTTCCCTGCCCTCTCTTGGAGTTGCAACATGTTTTCAGGGGGACGTTTGGCCAAGGACATCTTGAAAAACTCATCCCTAGTTCCTTGTTGCAGTGCTATCATGGCTACCTTATCATCAAGGTCTGGGACTTTTAAAGCCTCCTTTGTAAAACGATTCAGGTAATCTCTCAAGGATTCCTTAGCTCCCTGCACAAGACTCATAAGAGATGCTGAACTTTTCTCATGGACTCTTCCACTGATAAATTGCTTAATAAAAGCCTGACTTAATTCTCTGAACGATCCAATAGAATTTGGGGGCAGGCGACTGTACCATCTTTGAGCCATACCCGACAGGGTTTGAGGGAAGGCCCGACACTTTATAGCATCATTCACGGGTTGCAACAGCAGTGCATTAGAGAATGTCCTAACATGATTAGCGGGGTCTCCCGTGCCATCATAGGCTTTGATAGTGGGCATCTTGAATTTCCTTGAGATATGGGCATTCATTATCTCTTCTGTGAAGGGTGGAGTTGGATCATCAAGATCTCCAAGGGGAAGGAGATTGCTTGGATCAGTTCTTGGGACAGCAGCCCTTCTTCTTACCGGACCATCCAGGTCTATGATAGGAGGAGGATTTCTCCCCCTAGGAGGTATCTGGGGTCTGGTGGCCTGGTGAGCCTCCAAATCACGCCTCAGCCTTTGGATTTCAGCCTCATGAGCCCTGATCCTTTCCTGCACTTCTTGGGGATTCGCCCCTGGGGTGCTTTGGGGGCGTTGCCTTCCATCAGCCATTGGCTCTTTTCCAGGACGCCTCCTTCTCGGGGCCACTTCATCATCCTAAGATTCGGAGTCTCTCTCAGTGTAAGGACCATAAAATTTCCGATCCTCAGGGATAGGACCCAAACCTCGTATATAGGGGGGCGACTACCCTCGTGCTTCGCTTCGCCCAGCATATCCGCTTTCTCCAACCTCAGGGTGAAGGGGCATCCCATAAGGGGGGTTAGTAGTAACAATAGTTGAATATTCATACCCGACGGGTCGAGAATTCACAGGTATATGTACTTGTTGAACTTGAGGATTCATACCTTAAATAGTCGGGGGAGTTGTCCCTTGTAGCTGAGGTTGAGTTGTCCCTGTCCGGGCTTCCCCCTGAGTAGATGCATAAGTTGAATGGGGAGGAACCTCCACGGTTGATGAAATCACCTGGGTTGTCTCTGATGGTGTTCCTTCCTCTAGAGCTCCAATTGTTCTCCGTGTTCTCGCCATGGTTGTTGTTGTGCTTCCCACAGACGGCGCCAAATGTTATGGATAAAAAACTAAGGTTATTATTTGTTGTATTTATTACTAAGATTCGGGAGCTCAAGGCCTTTAATGGCTGCTCTCGTGTTTCGTAGCTTAATTCTGCCTTTACGAGATGCCTACGTATCTCTGTGAATTAGAGAATCAAGCCAAAAAGCGTAGTTCTGATTTGTGGGGCGAGACCCTTATATAGATGTTGAGAGTCCTTGAATTGGACTTGGTATAGGAGACTTGGTGGGCAAGTCTCATAATTAGAATGGACTTTGGAGTCCTAGATAGTAGGAAACTGTTTCCTTATCCTTTTAGGACCCCTTGAGGCCAATCTACAAGGATTTATATCCCCACTAGGACTTATCTTAATAGCTGTTTTCCTCCTTTATTTATTAATTACGAAATTAATAAATAATCAGGGTTTTTGGGCCTTCTTTGTTCCATCAGGCCTGATCTGGTCCATCAGGCCTGATCAATGTGTTGACCTTCTTGGTCTAAATGTCATACATCTTCTTATTGGGCCTAGCAGCCCACACCTTGCAATATTTATTTATACAATCAGGATTTATTTATCCCTATCAAGATTAATAAAAGTTCTTGGAATATGATATGCAATTCTATATCTCTAAGTACGTGACTTAGAAATGAGATTATGAGAATAGTATAAATATTCCTAAAGGTCCCTAGTCGAGTATTATTATAGGGGATAATAATAATGCATTAAGACAAGTATGTTTGTTGACTGATGATCACATCTTATTGATCATAGGTATGGGGATACCAAAGTCAAAACACATGCACATGTATTAGATACATGGTGCTGGATTGACCCGTTGTGACATACTACATGTTTATAATGTCATAAGTTATTCTCACAGTGATAATGATGTAATGGTCATTAGACCCAAACTCATTATATTTTTATACGAGAATTAATATACTTTGATTCCATTAAAAGTTATCCTTGACTAGGTAATGATAAAAGTGGGCATTGGGTATATTATGAATCATATGAAAAATATGAATGATCTAGATGGGATTTAACCCTCCTATTTTAGGAGTGATATTATTGGCCTCTTGTGTGAGCTAGACTATGAAATACGTGGTCACGCTCAAATGTTAATTTGATATGACAGTCTACTCATTGATCAATGAAACTTGGATTAAACTATGGTGGGGTGACACATTACATGCCTCTAGTTTATTCTATAATATTTGGTTAAATGGATTATATTATATTGTATATTTTCACGAAAGGTTTAATTGAATCACCGATTTAATTATTATTACTTGGGTAGAAATGATGTATTACTATATGCTGATCATTGTTTATAATTTTAATATGAGATATTAAAATTATTGCCAACGTTATAATAACCTACATGGTCACACACAAAGAACGCTTGAAGGATAAATAATATAAATTATGAATTTAAATTATATAAGTAATTTTTTTTATTTATGATATTAATTAAGTCATACTTAATTAATTAAATAAATAAAATAGAGAAATTACTTAAACTAATTCCGAAATAAGTTATTAATTAATTAAGTGTGACTTAATTAAATAATAAATTGGGATTTCGGATTGGTATCAATTATAATTTGATTATATTTAGAAAACTCATTCTTCTCTCTATATAAACTCTTTGAGGGATGATTTATATAGAAGGATACGTGGTTTACAAAACCCTAGTCTGTTATATATAAATACAACACATAGAGGGGTGGTGAATGTGTTTTGGCTTAAATGTTTACTTTTTGATGGACTTTGGGTTTAGCAGTTGGTTGTTATCAATGATTTTGTAGAATAGATGTTAAACATAAATAACAATGCAAATATGTAAAACAAAGATCTTCAAAACTCACTGAATTTTATATTAAAAATTAAGCAGTGTTTTGCTACAAAATCTCTAAGTTCTTGGTTTAGAACTTAGCTTCTTTCTTGAGAGAGAATACAATTTCTAATCTATTTAGTCCTATCTTAAACAAAGGACTTCAGTTAACTTTATATGATAGTTAACTTTGGTTTACACAGTGAACAATAAGAAGTGCTAATCGCTTTTCTAACCTGTCACTAATCACTTCTATTTAAGGGAAAAGTGAGATTTCCATATCTAGATTAGCATATCTTCATCCACTGTGTATTGGTTGACCCTCCTTTGTCAGTTAATCTTCATCATTAATCTTGCACATCTCTCAAGCTACTTTTTATAGACTTGTCAATCCAGCTGTGTGAATTGTTTGTTGATTTGCAACCTTGGATATTGAACTGTTCTGCAATTCTGTACTTAGAGAAATTTCTTCACTTCGAGATCTCCAATTAAGCTGTAGAGAACTCGACATCTCGATAGGCATATTGGCTTGTCGATATCACTGAAACTTCATTGTTGACTTGACTTATCGACAACTCTGAGTTCTCTAGTGAATTTTGGTTTATCGATAACTCAAAGTTCTCTAATGGACTTTGGCTTATCGATAACTCAGAGTTTTCTAATAAATGTATACTTGTCGATATCTCTGAGTTCTCAAATGGGTATCTGACTTATCGATATCTCCAATAGAATTTCCTGAGTTCTCGATAGACAATTCCTGAGTTCTCAATAGGTCTTTCTGAGTTCTCGAATGACTTCTCTATAACACTAATTCTGTGACTTGTAGAGATCTTGACTTAGAGTGTTTTTCACCAAACAGAATTATTCAACTCCAAGCTTCTTCATAATTCTTCTGAGGCATGACCTTCTTGATCTTCTTCCAGATAGAATTTTTAGGCTTGACACTGTTTAGGGAAAAATTCTCCAGTCTGCTCCATTTACATTTTACAGACATTAAGTGTTACAAGTATAAATTACAGATTAAGATTATAATACAACTAATCTTAGGGTTATCAATGTGACTTAGTGTTGTTATGATATAGGCATGTCTTGCACAACAATCTCCCCCAATTTGTGAGAAGATTGCTTATCATAAATTCATGCCTGTTAACAAGACTAACCCCAAGTTAAAGAATGAAAATAAAACAATACAAAAGCTGATACAACACTTGTACATTGAACATTTGACAGTTTACAATAATTAAGTAAAGACTGAGCTTTCTGATCCTTTCTCTATTATGTTCTTAATCTGTACAAGTATTTCTAATTCTTCTAGGATGGGGGTGTTAGTTAGAGCCGCCTCTATTAGTTTCAGCAAATCTGGCTTAGAATTACTAGCTAACATCCCTATCCTGTATCTTGACAAAGAGCCAGCTTTTACATTTAGAAATCTTCCATCCTTTGATATTCTGCTCTTGCCTGCTGCCTTCAACTTTTCTGATATTCTAATATACTCATCAATGTCATGCTCATACTTTCTCCTCTTTTCAGCTAGCAATGCTCTATGCTCATCTCTCATCTCCTCTCTGTTAACCACAAACACTGCCAATACTGTTCTCCATGCCTTAGTGGTTGAATCTTTACCATTCATCAAGCTTAACACCCTTTTCAGTTCAACAATTGAGAGAGAATCCATTAGTCTATTTCCAAGCTGTTCAAAGGACCCATCACTGTAGTAGATTTTAACTTCTTTGATGTTAACAACCCAAACTCTGACCATTCTTTCAGCTAGCTATTGGAAGTAGTCTTCATCTGAATCAACAACATTTAGAGGTTGGAAATCATCTTGATCATATCTGTTCCAGATGGCCTTTTCACCAAATCCATGATCATTGAGAAATTCAGCTATCAGTTGTCTTCTTCTTTGTCTTCTGAATCTTCTCTTGACCTTGGCTTCTTTTGGACCTATTCCAACTGTTTTGAAGTGTGTTTTATGGGGTGGCTTGAATGAAGGTACAGTTTTGAGTCTTTTCAGAGAAGTATGGCTGTGAGTGATTTGAGTTTTGATGAGAGAGTTTGCAGTGAGCTTGTAGAAATATTTGGACTTAGAGGTTTGAGCAGTTTTTGATGAGGTTGAATGTGAAGGTTTAGCAATTGGTATTTGGATATTTAGGGTTTGGAGGGGTTGTGAGGTATCATTCTTTTGTCTTTGTCTCCTTCCACCCCTCTTTTGAGTCTCAGATCCACTTTTCTTCTCCTTCTCTTCCTCACTATCACTTTTTCCACCAATTGCCTTGCTGGATTGACTTGAGTTTGAGCCAGAAGGGTTTTGACCATCTTTCTTCTGCTCATCATCACCCAAGTAATCTTTGTTGATTTGAGTTTTAGGCAAATTGGCTTCAGGGTTATCAATGTATCTCCTCAGAATCTTGATCATAACTTCATCTTCACTAGTCTTCAATTTCTTACTTTTCAGCCCGGACTCAAGCACCATTATCAGTCTTCTGTTGGCCATGACACAGTTTTTAGGTACTTGGAAATGTTTCAGTTTCTTGGTTGTAGAGCAGGTATAGTGCACCCCTTTGCTTGGATATAGATAGGCTTCTGGGAATGCAGCTTCATGAGCCTTCTTCAACTCTGCTAGTAGCATTTTCTCTTCATTGGTGATTATCCTGACCTTGTTAATCAAATTATCCACCTCAGATGCTCTTCTAGAAATTAGATAATTGATATTGACTTGCATACATCTGTCTACACCAGAATCATTAAGATTGATCACTATCCTTTTCTCCAAAAACTGGTCCTTGACTGGGATCTGCAGCACCCTGATGTAATTGATAGTTTTTTCCAAGGTCTTTTTGTAAGTGAAGAACTTGTTGTTGAGAGAGTTCCGTAGTCCAGTGAGCAAATTGTCAAACTCTTACGTCATTCCTGGACCTTGGGCAGCCATAAGGAGCCTCTCTTGTTCTAGACCTTGTACTTGACTTTTGAGTTTTGATTGTGTTAGCCTTGCATCTATCTCCCCCTTAGTCTTGGTGACAGGCATGAGTAGGGGAGTAGGAATCTCAGGTCTTACAGCTTCAGGCAATGCTGGCAGTGGTATGTTGAGTTTTCCCATAATGGCTCCCAAAGTAACTGTATTCTGTATTTGTAAATGTTTATGGGACTCCACTAGGGCCTGAATATCATGCTGTTGACTCTCAACCAATGTGGTTAGAGCTCTGACTTGTGAAGATAAATCTGAGTTGGAAGCTTGAAGTGACGAAATTTGATCTTGAAGTTCTTTTATTTGAGGAGTAGAGGTAATGGAGACTGTTGTAGCTGAGAAGGACCCAAAGTGTTCATCAACAGCTTTTCTGACACACTCCATAAGAAGAAATGAAGGCTCATACCTAGCAGTATGCATTTGATTTAGCTTGACCCTGGTATCATTTGAATTTGTGATATAAGCTTGAACTTGTTCACACAAGGCCTTGAAAGAACTCTTCAGATTTGACACTTCCTTCTCCATGAAGGCCAGATTCATCCTTGATATTTTCTCAGTGAAAGAATGAAATTTATTCTTGATGTCCGTTTGAGAAGGCACAATATCATCCATCTTTTCCTTGATCAGCTTCCTGATTTTATCTTCATGTCCAGTCAATTTTACTTCAAGGGCCTTTCCAAAGAGATGGAAAGCCTTAAGTTAAGCTTTGTGCACATCCATGATGGCATCATAGACTTCAGGAAGAGTGAGAGATTTAGCATTGCTTCCCATGATAGTTATGTACTCCCTCCTGAATCTAGCCAAAACTTCATCCATTTCTGCCACATGGTCATCAGACAACCAGGCATCTACATTGCCATCCTCTTCAGCCTCATCTACTATCTTTTCCTTCTGTTGTTCAACCTCTTCATTGAAGCATAACATTATAGCTTGATAGTCCTGGTTCCCCATGTCTGAAGTGAGCAATTGCTGAGAGAGATTGGCCAAGCCTGAGATTTGATCTACCAACATGTCATCAACTGTAGAAGGCTGAGCTTCTATATCTTATAGCCATTGAGCCATGACATATGGTTGGATGGATTGAGATGTGGATGGCTGTTGAGAAATGTCCAGATTACCACCTGTGACTGAAGTCACAGTTTGACTCACATATAAATATATTGTTTTGATAGTTTGTTGTTCACCACATGTAGTGGGAACCTCCATTGGAATTGGAGAGGATTTGACTGGGTTACTGTCATGTACACCAGCCTCAAACCTTTGTGCACCTTGCAGAGCACTGTCACATAAATGTGATGAACTTGCCTCTCCCATAACAGGGTCATTGGCAATTGTACTCCTAGCTTCAACTGCCAAGGCAATTTCAGCTAGGGTTTTGAGGGGAGTTGTTCCTTCTAGAGGAACCTCCAATTAAATTGGAGAGGATTTAGATAGCTCTCCCTCAAGAGTACTGTTAGATATATTTGATAATGTCATGGCTAATGTTAGATATATTTGATAATGTCATGGCTAATATGTTTTATGTTTAGCTTTCAGATCTTACTTGAACAGGATAAATCAGTACTTAACTGTTGATCAGTACTTATACTGGAAGTCAGGAGATAAGGATATCAGTACTTATGTTATCAGGAGATAATCATCAGAAGATAGATATCAGAACTTAAGTGCTGAAGGACGATCAGATAAGGACAGTAGCTGATTAAAGGAAAGAAGATCAAGATAAACATAAGAAGAGATATGCATGAAGAAGGAATTCAGTAAAGAATGGAATACTTGGAAGAAAAGATATCTGATTGATATATTTTAGGAAGCAGAATTATATTCCATATCAATTAGCGATTATCTTGTAACTGTGTAGTATATAAACACAGACATAGGGTTTACACTATAAGTGTTATCATTATTCGAGAAGATTATTCATTGTAACCCTAGCAGCTCTCGTGATATTGTTCATCACTGAGAGGTAACAGTTCCATACTGTAACAGAGTTTATTGTTTCAATAAAGTTTGTTTTCTGTTACTTAAGTTCTTAAAGTTCGATTTGAGTCTACTATACATTGGATTCACCCCCTCTACAGTGTGTGTGACCTAACAAGTGGTATCGGAGCCTATCTGTTAACACACGTACAGTTAAAGATCCAAACACAATCATGTCGGACACCGAAACTCCAACTAAGCCTACCAAAACTGAGGAACCACCAAAGACACAAATTCAGAGTCGGTATGAGACCATCAGAGTTCCCATACTGAGACCATCTAAATATCCCATATGGAAGGTAAGGATGACCATGTTCCTGGAAGCAACAGATCCAGAATACCTTGATAGAATCAAGGAAGGCCCTCACAAACCAACCAAGCTCGCAGTTGCAGTTGCAGGTGAAGCAGCAAAGACCGTACCAAAGGAGAAGTGTGATTATACTGCTGAAGATATAGCATCAATTGCTAAGGATTCCAAGGTACGACACTTACTGCATAGTGCCATTGATAATGTAATGTCAAACAGGGTAATCAACTGCAAGACTGCTAAGGAGATATGGGATGCTCTGGAAACAAGGTGTCAGGGAACGGAGACAATTAAGAAGAACAGGAAGACAATACTCACTCAAGAGTATGAACACTTTGACTCAAAGACTAATGAGTCATTGAATGATTTATATGATAGATTTGTCAAACTTTTGAATGATTTGTCATTGATTAATAAAGAGTATGATCTTGAAGATTCAAACCTTAAGTTCCTGTTAGCTCTTCCTGAATGCTGGGATTTGAAGGCAACGACAATAAGAGACAACTATAATCTTGATGAAACAACTCTTGATGAAATCTATGATATGCTCAAGACGCATGAGCTTGAGATGGAACAAATAAGCAAGAGAAAAGGAGGAAAGTCAAGGACAGTTGCTCTTAAGGCTGAAGAAGAATCCCCCAAAGCAGCTTCCTCAAAGAAAGACAAGGGTAAAGCTCTTTTCATAAAGTCTGATACTGAGTCATCAAGTTCTGAGAGTGATGATGACTCAGATTCTGAAAGCTTGCCTGAGACTGATGCTGATGAGGAGATGATGAAGCTGTGTGCTCTTATGGTGAAAGGAATCACAAAGATTGCATACAGGAAGTTCAGGAAGGGAAAGAAATTTTCCAGGAAAGGCATAAGTTCTGATAAGAAGAATTTCAGAAGATCTGAAGGCAGAGGAGGAAAGTCTGACAGAGGAGATTACACCAATGTTAAATGCTATAACTGTGGTGAGAAAGGCCACATATCTCCTGATTGCAAGAAGGTAAAGGGTGACAAAGGCAAGGCTCTTGTCACAAAGCAGAAAAGCTGGACAGACACCTCAGACTCTGAAAGTGAGGAGAACTATGCATTGATGGCAAATGCTGATAAATCAAGTGCTGAGAGCAGTTCTGAAGCTGATGAAACAAAGGTACCTCAGACTACTTATGCTTTTCATACTAATGATATTAATGAGTTGAGAATATATCTTAAAACCATGTTTGTTAGTTATAGAGATCAAACTTTAACATGTGAGAGATTAACTTCTGAAAATCTTGCATTTAAGAAAAGAAATGATTTCTTAGAAAAAGAGTTAGTCATGTTCCATCAAACTCAGAAGGATAGAGATGATGCCTTTTATGTTAGGGATGAAGTGCTAAAAATGAATGAATCTCTAAAAACTGAGTTAGAAAAGGAAAGAGAGATTATCAGGACTTGGACTAACTCTGGCAAAACAACTCAAAATTTGCTAAGTAGTGGAAACTGGAAAGAGGGCTTAGGTTATGGAGAAGATAAGAATGATAAAGGAACTGAAGAAATTAAGCCTGTTGATAAGCAAAAGCCAAAGTTAAAACCTGTTAAGTTTGTAACTGTAAAGTCTGAAAATGAGAAATCAGAAGTTACAAAGGAATTAACTTCTGACAAACTAAAACAGGAAAAGACAGCTGAAGTGAACATAGGCTTAATGACAAAGAAGCAGCTTAAGCATAAGCTGAAAGATGTTAAGAATGCAAACAAGGTAAAATCACCTAGGAAAAATAGGAATGGAAAGGAAGGTGTGAATAAAAGCAATAATTATAAACCTGTTCCTGATGCTTCTAGGAAAACATGTCATAACTGTGGAAGTTCTAACCATCTGGCTTCTTTTCGCAGGAAGAATAAGAATATTAACTCCTTACCTTCAAAATCAGGAGTTAAGAGTCAGTCTGTTAGATACAAACCACAAAATCCTTGTTTTTATTGTGGTAGTTTATGGCATTCCATTTATACTTGTAAGGAATATCATAGTTTGTACTATGATTATTATCAAACAAAACCTTCTTTGAAGAAAGTTTCCATTGTTCCTTCTAGTGTAAATTCTGATTCAAAGTCTGATAATGTAAGTTCTGATAAGAAAAATGTTAACATAAACTCTGATGCTAAATCCGCTGCAAATGTTAACAAACTTAAAAAGGCCAAAGGATCCAAGCAAGTCTGGGTCCTTAAAACTAATAATTAGTGGTCTTTGTGATTGCAGGGCAACAGGAAAAATATTCTAGTTATGGACAGTGGATGTTCAGGACATATGACTGGAAATAAGGCCCTGCTATCAGACTTTGTGGAGAAAGCTGGCCCAAGCGTTTGTTATGGAGATGGCAACATTGGAAAAACATTGGGATATGGCAATATCAATCTTGGAAATGTCATAATTAAAGAAGTAGCTCTGGTCTCAGGACTTAAACACAACCTACTGAGTATAAGTCAAATATGTGACAGAGGTTATCATGTTGATTTCTTTGAAGAACACTGTGAAATTGTGAGTAAATCTAAAGGCAAAGTTGTTCTGAAAGGATACAGGCGTGGTAACATTTATGAAGCTAAGCTTTCAACAAGTACTGATGGTTCTGCAATCTGTCTGATGAGTAGAGCATCAATTGAAGAAAGCTGGAATTGGCACAAGAAACTCTCTCATTTAAATTTCAACAATATAAATGAACTGGTCAAGAAAGATATTGTGAGAGGATTGCCAAAAACAGTATTTGCTCCTGATGGTCTTTGTGATTCCTGTCAGAAAGCCAAACAAAGAAAATCTTCATTCAAGAGCAAGACTGAATCATCAACTCTTGAGCCTTACCATCTACTACATGTTGATCTATTTGGTCCAGTAAATGTCATGTCTATTGCAAAAAAGAAGTATACGTTGGTCATAGTGGATAAGTTCACCAGATACACATGGGTGTATTTCTTGCACACAAAAAGTGAAACTGCATCTATCTTGATTGATCATGTTAAACAGCTGGATAAAATGGTCAAAGATTCTGTGAAAATATTAAGGAGTGATAATGGCACTGAGTTCAAGAATTTGATAATGGAAGAGTTCTGCAAAAACCATGGAATAAAGCAGGAATTTTCTGCTTCTGGAACTCCACAACAGAATGGAGTTGTTGAAAGAAAGAATAGGACTCTCATTGAAGCTGCACGTACAATGCTTGAAGAAGCGAAGCTTCCAACCTATTTCTGGGCTGAAGCTGTGCAGACTGCTTGTTTTACTCAAAATGCAACACTCATTAACAAGCATGGAAAAACACCATATGAGATGGTGAAGAAAAAGAAGCCAAATCTGAAATATTTTCATGTATTTGGATGCAAGTGTTTTGTTCTCAAGACTCATCCTGAACAGCTATCAAAGTTTTATCTAAAAGCTGATGAAGGAATCTTTGTCGGATATCCACTTTCCACAAAAGCCTTTAGAGTCTATAATTTGAGAACAAAAGTGGTCATGGAATCTATCAATGCCTCTTTTGATGACAAGAAGATTACTGGTCTTGAAGATTTCATTGACCATGATCAGCTGAGATTTGAAAATGAAGACTCAAATTCTGATACTGAAAATCCTGACAGTCTAAGTCCTGATACTGTAAACTTTGATGGATTAAACACTGATGTTATTGAAACTGTGGTAACTATGTCAAAGGAAGATGCACCTATGCAGGGGGAGCATACTCAAGATCCTACCTCATCTCAAGAAACATCAGAACATGCATCTGGCTCTTCAAGTTCTGATTCGTCAAGTTCTGATAAGCCAAGTTCTGATAGTGCTGAAAATCTAAATACTGAAGAATCCAACTCAGAGAGCATAGTTTCAGGGGCAGCATCAGAAAATGAAAATGAAGATAGCATGGATCATGGGGGAGCATCCAGTTCTAGAGACAACCTTCCATCTGCAAGGAAGTGGACAAAATCACATACACCTGATTTGATAATTGGAAATCCTGATGCAGGTGTCAGAACTAGAACATGTACTTCAAATGAATGTCTCTACAATTCTTTTCTCTCTCAGACTGAGCCAAAGAAAGTTGAAGAAGCTCTTCAAGATGCTGATTGGGTGTAAGCAATGCATGAAGAGTTAACTGAATTTGAAAGAAACAAAGTCTGGACCCTAGTGCCAAGACCAAAGAATAGATCTGTTGTTGGTACAAAATGGGTATTCAGAAATAAAACTGATAGTGATGGCATAATTACAAGGAATAAGGCAAGACTGGTTGCAAAAGGATATTCTCAACAGGAAGGAATTGATTATGATGAAACATTTGCACCAGTTGCTAGGTTAGAAGCCATAAGGATATTTTTGGCTTATGCTGCTCACAAAAAGTTTACTGTCTTTCAAATGGATGTGAAAAGTGCTTTTCTCAATGGAGAATTGGAGGAGGAGGTATATGTTGAACAACCTCCAGGCTTTGTAGATACCAAACATCCAGATTATGTCTACAGGCTTGATAAAGCACTTTATGGACTTAAGCAAGCTCCTAGAGCATGGTATGAGACTTTAGCTCAGTTTCTTCTAGAAAGTGGATTCAATAGAGGAACAATAGACAAAACACTTTTCTATCTCAACCATGGAAAGGACCTACTTCTTGTCCAGATTTATGTTGATGATATCATCTTTGGATCTACAAATGACAGACTTTGTAAGAAGTTTGCCAAACTGATGCAGTCAAGATATCAGATGAGTATGATGGGGGAACTTAGCTACTTTCTGGGCCTTCAAGTCAAGCAGAATGAAGAAGGCACTTTCATTTGTCAATCTAAGTACACCAGAAACTTGCTGAAGAAATTTGGAATGCAAGATTGTTCAAGTGCATCCACTCCCATGGCCACTGCAATAAAACTGGATAAGTATACTGGTAAATCAGTAGATGTTACTGACTACAGAGGTATGATTGGCTCTCTACTCTATCTAACTGCTAGTAGACCTGATATCATGTATGCTACCTGTCTTTGTGCAAGATTTCAAGCAGATCCAAGAGAACCTCACTTAACAGCTGTGAAAAGAATCTTTAAATATCTTAAAGGAAGAGCTGATCTGGTATTGTGGTATCCTAGAGAATCAGACTTTAAACTAATAGGTTACTCAGATGCAGATTTTACAGGCTGCAAAATTGACAGGAAAAGCACAAGTGGAAGCTGCCAATTTCTTGGAGGCAGATTGGTTTCTTGGTTCAGCAAGAAACAAAAGTCAATTTCCACATCAACTGCAGAAGCAGAGTATATTGCTGCAGGAAGCTGTTGTGCACAGATTCTTTGGATGAAGAATCAGTTACTGGATTATGGGTTAACATATTTCAAAATCCCTATTTACTGTGATAATCAAAGTGCTATTGCTATGAAAGGTAATCCAGTTCAACACTCTATGACAAAGCATATCAGCATCAGGTACCACTTCATCAGGGAACATGTGGATGAAGGTACAGTGGAATTGCATTTTGTTCCCACAGATCAACAACTAGCAGATATCTTCACAAAACCACTGTGTGAAGCTACTTTTACAAGATTGGTAAATGAACTTGGAATGGTTTCAGGTTCTTTCTCTAAATCTGCTTAGTCTTGTTCTGTGTTATCAGACTTTATGCTCAGTATTTACAAAATTAATCTCATTGTGTATTCTGTGCTTAATTGATAAATGTTTTTAAGTACTGACTGTTGTCTGATATATATTTCTCAACTCTGATAAGTGATATGTCTGTTTAAGTAATTATTCAATCCTATGAGGATAACTGTGCTAGATACTGACCTAGTAGTCTTCAATAAACAAATGATTCCATGTAAGAAGTAATTATTTCTGTGGAAATCTTATGACACAAGCAAATTCTGATAATTGAGCTTAGTTGAGTTTACTTTGTTTATCTTATTACTAAGTCACAAATTAGAATAATACTACTCATCTGTTAAATTCTGATTCTAGTAAAACTGCTGAATGTACTAAGTCCTGATAAACCTCACTTATCAAAAGAAAAAGAAAAAGAATCAAAGAATAACATCAGGTACTCCTTTGAGATCTAGAGTAAAAATGTGGAAGGGACGACCCAAGTGCATTGCTGCTATTAAGTAAATATGCATTAGAAAAGCAAAATATTTTCTTGGTGACTTTTCACACTCTATGATTACTGGAGAAATACACTGATAAAAGCATAAATTCTGATACGCGGTCGTGACTCACTTACACTGAGAAGCCACTGTAACAAAGAATTGGAAAAGATGCATAAAATTAGCACAAAACAGTTGAGGTGGACTCATGCATGACCTCATTCATCAGTAGGTTTCAGGATAATGACAGCTCTTTAGCAAAATTTTAATTATGCCTTATTTCTAAGATGTACTGAAGTGAATCAGACTTTACTCTTTGTCTATTATTTAGCTTAATACACACACTGTAACACCCCCAGATCCGGGGTCGGGGATCCGGGTTGTCACGGTCTTTCTTTCCACAATATCACTTCACTTAATTAATAATAAATAACCTCATGCTGTGACCCCACACTAACACACACCACAACCCGTTATAGTCTCAGAGATGAAATTGAAATAAGTACAAGTCTTTGAATCCACAATTTAAAATTATTACAACCCAAAATGATTACTTGATAATTTACAGTTAATTGCCATTATCTGCCACAAGTTATAATTATACATAATTTGATTCTCAAAAGTAGATGGTATGAACTACAATGGATCTACCTCTGCAGCTATAGCAGCCACAACATCATCGGGAAGACGCGGGGCGCTTCCCACGCGCTTGCGCTGGGTCTGCTGGAGTCTGGCCATCTCTCCTAACTGTTGTTGTGTGATGAAGAAATAAAGCAAGAGTGAGCCTTACAGCTCGCAAGATAATACATAGTGATAATAATAATATAAGTATCTAAATGGATACTCACTAGAATCTTTATCGTGTGTAAGATAATTACTTACTAGATATAATGTAAAAACAAGGAATGAAGTTACCAATACTTCACCACACTTATATCATTTATAAAGCTACTTGAACTACCACCGTTCAAAGTATTATAAGTTTTAAAAAAAACATCCCATAGATGAGACCACAAGTTAAGACTTGAATAGATTCAATCTTTGAAATATTATTGAATGAAAAAGTTATGAGATACTTTATTTAGTCCTGATATATATATATCCACATATATATATCTCTAAAACATTTCCTGGAACCTCTGTTATGTAAAGTATGAACAGAGTTGCAATATCCAATGAATTTGGAAGGAAAAGAAAACCTTTGGCATAAACCAGATATCTTGCTGATCAGGCAAAGATACCCATTAGTAACCTTTTCTACTAGTAGATGGACGAATTCCCCACTGGTCATCACCCTGGTCATAATTAGGACCTTATGCTGGACTGCCACTCAGCCACTTATGCATTTGATGGACTCCCACTGAGCCACTTACACTATCATGGACGCCCACTGAGCCCATGTTGCTTATGCCGACTCAATAGATGGACTTACTTCCCGAACGTTGGGTAAGTAATCAATTCATTTACCAAAACTGCAACCTTGTTGCGAATATAAAATACACCACAGAGCCGGATCCCTCAGGTTTTAAGCGAGTATTTAAATCCCCTTAAAAAGGAAGATCTTAAATATAAAATTGAGTTTTGGGATCCGCTCTAACTTTTAAAAATCATTTTGAAGACTCGAAAACACTTTATAGAGTGTTTGGAGTAAAGCTGATTTAATGAAGTAAATCAGTCCCCAGAATATTTAGAAAATGACTGAATATTATTATTTAATTAATATTCCCATAAAGAATAATCTTTATAAAAATAATTGAAGTAGAAGTATTAAAACTTATACTTGAAACGAGTATTAAATAACCAAAGATATACTTATATGAAAGTATTATCTTTATTTGAATAATCGAAAATAAGTTTGATTATTGACACCTTATTCTTTAATAAAATAAAGAATATATTTCAGAAAATAATCGGAGTCATAGATCCTCAAATGAATATTCAAATAATATTCAATAAATAATATAAAAGAGTCATAAGCCCTCGAATGAATATTCAAATAATATTCAGATAAATAAATAAAAGAGTCATAAGCCCTCGAATGAATATTCAAATAATATTCAGATAAATAAATAAAAGAGTCATAAGCCCTCGAATGAATATTCAAATAATATACAGATAAATAAATAAAAGAGTCATAAGCCCTCGAATGAATATTCAAAATAATATTCAGATAAATAAATAAAAGGAGTCATACGCCTTCGAATAATATTCGAAATAATATTCAATAATAAAATAAAGTTAAAGCTATCGAATAAACCTTGTTCGATTAATAGTTTGGAAAACTATAACCATATATATATATATATATATATCCATATCCATATATACAAAAATCTACTCGGGATCCTCGACTCCCGGTTTTAGAAAATATTTTCACCTTTGGGTCCCTATACTAAGGGTATATGCAAGATACCGCTATCCTCTAGCATAGGTATTATCAACTGAATCAACAGATATATATGGAAAGAATACGAAACAGGCATGCATATATACCATATCACATGCTACAATATATCGCAAGAATTTGCTAAATAACCAACATACATTTATCGCAAGATAATGCATATACAAGTGCATACATCACAACAACAGTATAACGGATAGAATACTTGCCTGAGTGACTTGGGGGTGAGAAAGGCTCGGGACGAGTCTGATAACCTATAAACAACAAGTAAGTTGGAATTAAACCAAAATCACTTGTAAACCTATACTTTAACTAACTTAGACTCTAACGCTTGTTTTGCGCTCACCGATTCGCTTAAGTCACTCGGGTACCCTCGGCTCCACCATTTTTAATAATTTAACCTTTACGAGTTTTAAAGCGATTCCTTCGCGAATGTCTTACCAACTGCCTAACACACTTACCATAAATGTTTCATACATTAATTAACCCTTTTTGGTCTTTAACCTATGTTTCAAAGTAAGGCGAGGGAAAAAGTTTTGTTCGCGAAACGCCGTTACTTGAAACGGTCGTTTCTCCTAAACCGTGCATCGGAATCGAACGAACTACATATCAAAACGAAGCTCATAACATGAGCTATCTAATCATGGCAGTGGTCATAATCTAGCAGGGGGTTCTCGGGTCCTAATGCTATGCACAAAAACAGTCCAAAGAAAATCGGACGTTACGACGACTATGTTTACGCGATTTCCAAATTTTAAACCATACAAAACCAACCACAAACCAACCTCAAATCCAACATACAACCAACATCCATCCTTATCACATCATAACAACCCCAACCAATTCAATTTAATCATTCATACTTATGCTTAAACTTAACTTTAATCATACTTAAGTTCCTTTAAATCAAAACCACAACAATTACCATTCCATTTTACTACCATTCCAAATCCCAAACTCTAAATCATAACAACAAGCTACAATATCAACCCACTAATCAAAATCATCTTATAATATATAGGAATCTAGGGTTTGGAGATGGTATACCTTCCTTGAAGTGGTGGGTGGAGCTAGGAAGCCTTAAGAAGCTTGGAGAAGTCTTAAGAATGCTTGGATCTTCAAGAAAACCAAGAAAAGTTCAAGTTAAAAAACTTGAAAACACTATTCATTGTCTTCTTCTTTGATTAAATGAAGAAGATTTAGAAAGAATTAATGGCTTAAACTCATGATATAGTCCTAACTAAGCATGAAGATGATTAGGGAATTATCTTACCAATTTAGGAGGCTTGGATCTTGAGTTTTGAAATTCTATGCCTTTAAAAAAGCTAAAAGCCGAGAGCAAATGAAGAACTCATGCCTTGGTTGCTTTTGATTTTTGATGAGAATGATTTTTACTTGGCTTGGTTGACTTGTTTTGTATTTGATTTAGTCAATTACTTTCTTGCCCTTGAAATTGTGTGGTTACAAAGCTTCCACACCTCCTTCCTTCCCATGTCATGCTTATGTCATCTTCATGATGTCATCCTCCCTTCCTTGTCCTCTTTCTATTGGTTGGATGACATCCTTCCCACTAATCCCTTTGATTAACTTCCTAATCGTTTGCCTAATGACCGCTGATCTGTTATACGGTTCGCTTAACTTTCGTTCTCGTTTATCGTTTGAAGGATCATACCCGGGATCTTATTACTTAGGTTCCCTTAACCTTTCTCAATACATTATATTCCTTTTTATGATCCTCTATTATAATCCTTTAATTTAAATCCTTTTTATCCTGTTACCTTATACTCAATTCTCTCCGTATCTTGTGGATTTCCGGGAAAAACCAAAGTGTTCGGAATTGGATTCTGACGATCTTTACATACACTTATATACTTCATAGAGTACTAATAATATCCCAGAATATCCATAACAGAACCCCTACATAGTGTGGCGTGAAAAGTTTTCTCATTCAGCTAAAACACTATTCACAAGGGTTACAAAAAGTTGAAAAATTTTGGGGTTATTACAGTCTCCCCTCCTTAAAAGGATTCCGTCCCGGAATCAAACAGAAAACAAATGGGGGTACTTTTCTAGCATTGTGCTCTCTAGTTCCCAAGTTGATTCTTCCACATTATGATTCTGCCATAGTACTCTGACTAGCTTGATCACTTTGTTCCGAAGCATCTGCTCCTTCTTATCCATAATCCTTACTGGCTTCTCCACGTAAGTTAGATCTGGCTGCATATCCACCTGCTCATACTCCACTATGTGCCTGGCATCCCGATGATACCTCCTTAGCATTGACACATGGAACACATTATGAACTTGTTGCAAATTAGGGGGTAGGGCTAGCTCGTAAGCTAACTTTCCAATCCGTCTTAATATCTCAAAAGGTCCAATGTATCTTGGGCTTAGTTTTCCTTTCTTTCCGAACCTCATTAATCCCTTCCAAGGGGATACTTTCAGCAGTACTAAGTCCCCTACTTCATATTCCTTGTCCTTTTGGGCTAGGTCTGCATATTTCTTTTGTCTGTCTTGGGCTGCTACAAGTCGCCCTCTGATAAGATCCACTATATCTTTGGTCCTTTGGACCACTTCGGGTCCGATCATCTTCCGCTCTCCTACTTCATCCCAGTATAAGGGAGATCGACACCTTCTTCCGTACAGGGCCTCATAAGGCGGCATTCCGATGCTAGCATGAAAGCTATTGTTATAAGAAAACTCGATCAACGGCAAGTGATCATCCCAACTTCCTTTAAGGTCTATTGCACAGACTCTCAACATATCCTCTAGTGTCTGGATGGTCCTTTCACTCTGTCCATCCGTTTGGGGATGGTACGCGGTACTCATATTTAACTTAGTCCCCGCACACTCCTGAAAGCTCCTCCAAAATCTGGAGTTGAACCTAGGGTCTCGGTCTGAGACAATGGACACTGGGACTCCATGTCGTGTCACTATTTCCTTAAGGTAAATGTCCACCAGTCTATCGACTGTGTATCTCTCATTGATAGGAATGAAATGAGCTGACTTTGTCAGTCGGTCTATAATTACCCAAATGGCGTCGTGATTGGCTTTCGTCCTTGGAAAGCCTACAACAAAATCCATCGCTATCTGTTCCTATTTCCATTCGGGAATCTCCAGGGGTCGCAAAAGTCCACCGGGTCTCTGGTGCTCTGCCTTTACTCTTTGGCAAGTCAAACACTTGTTTACCCATTCTGCTACGTCCCTCTTCATGTTGGGCCACCAATAATATTCCTTCAAATCCCTATACATCTTGGTACTTCCTGGGTGAATGGAATACCTTGAACTATGGCTTTCATCCAAAATCTCATCTTTAAGTTCTTGAACATTCGGAACCCAAATTCGGTAGGAGTACCTCATTATCCCCTTATCATCTTTTTCAGTATGGATCTCCTCTCCAGTCATCGACTCTCTGCCTTCATTCATTATTTTCTCCTGACACAATCTGATCTTTTCCAATAACTCTGGCTGCATTGAGATCTCAAAAAGCTTTTCAGTTCCGGTTCCGGTTACCTTTACTTCTATTTCCATTCTCTCAAAATCCCTTATCAACTCTTCCGAAGTCGTTATCATTCTGAGTCTTTCCTTTCTACTAAGGGCATCAGCCACCACATTGGCTTTCCCTGGATGATAGAGAATCTCACAATCATAGTCCTTGATTAGTTCTAACCATCTCCTCTGGCGCATGTTGAGCTCTTTCTGCGTAAATATGTACTTGAGGCTCTTATGGTCTGTGAAAATCTCGCACTTCTCTCCATACAAGTAGTGCCTCCAAATTTTTAAAGCAAATACTATTGCCGCGAGCTCAAGGTCATGAGTAGGATATCTAACCTCGTATTCCTTCAATTGTCTCGATGCATACGCAATAACTCTACCGTGCTGCATAAGCACACATCCTAATCCTTTGTGCGACGCGTCACTATATATCACAAAATCTCCTTTTCCGTCCGGCAATGCCAATACCGGAGCCGTTATCAACCTTTTCTTTAATTCCTGAAAACTGTTCTCGCATTTCTTCGTCCATTCAAACTTCTCTGTCTTACGAGTAAGTCGTGTCAAAGGGGCTGCGATCTTCGCAAAGTCCTGTACAAATCTACGATAGTAGCCGGCCAATCCTATGAAACTCCTTACCTCTGTGGGTGTGGTTGGCCTTTCCCAATTTGAAACCGCCTCTATCTTGGAGGGGTCGACCAATACTCCTTCTTTATTGATCACATGTCCTAAAAACTGTACTTCATTCCGCCAGAATTCACACTTCGAGAATTTGGCATATAACTGCTCCTCTCTGAGTATTCCTAGAGCTATCCTCAAATGCTCTGCATGTTCTGCCTCAGTCCTTGAGTAGATCAAAATATCATCGATAAAAACTATCACACACTTGTCCAAGTACTTCTTAAATACTCTATTCATTAAATCCATGAAAGCCGCTGGGGCGTTGGTTAATCCAAAGGACATTACCAAGAACTCATAATGCCCATACCTGGTACGGAACGCTGTCTTGGAAATATCTTCGGGTTTAATCTTTAGTTGGTGATATCCAGTTCTCAGGTCAATCTTGGAAAAATAAACAGCATCCTTTAGCTGGTCGAACAGATCGTCTATTCTAGGCAATGGGTACCTGTTCTTTATGGTTAGCTTGTTCAACTCTCGATAGTCTATGCACAACCTCATGCTCCCATCTTTCTTCTTAACAAATAAAACTGGTGCTCCCCACGGAGACACACTGGGTCTTATCATACTCTTATCTAAGAGTTCCTGCAATTGGATAGCTAATTCCTTCATTTCTAACGGGGCTAACCGGTAAGGTGCTTTTGAAACTGGCGCCGTCCCTGGGGCCAACTCAATAGCGAATTCAATCACTCTATCGGGTGGTAATCCCGGAAGGTCTTGTGGGAATACATCTTCAAATTCGTTGACTACTGGAATATCTTGCAAGTTGGGCACCTCCTTCTGCGTGTCCACCACATAGGCTAGGTAAGCCTCACTTCCTTTTCGTAGCATCCTTTTGGCCTGGGCCATAGTCAAAAATTTCTGCGTCTGCCTCTTTCCTCTAAATATAACTTCTTTCTTCCCGGGGATATTTAACTTAACTTTCTTCCCTTTACAGTCTATCTGAGCATCGTTGCTAGATAGCCAGTCCATTCCCAAAATCACATCAAACTCCCCTAATTTAAAAGGAATCAGATCAACACTGAAAGATTGCTCCCCTATGCCTATCTCACAGGCGGGGTAAATCTGGTTAACAGGAATAATTTCATGATTGGCTATTTCTACTTGTAAGGGTTCTATCAAGGGTTCAGCCTTAAGTCTTAACTTACGCGCAAGGTCCTTTGATATAAAAGATTTAGTTGCTCCCGAATCAAATAAAACATTTGCACTGACTGAATTTAGAGAAAGGGTACCTGCTATCACATCTGAATCTTTCATAGCATCCTGGACTGTCATGTTGAAAGTCCTCGCAGTAGGTGGCTTATTAGAAGCAGCCCTGCTTGCTCCCGAAGCTGCTGGTTTGTTCATTGGGCATTCCTTCTTCCAATGACCCGGGCGTCCACACCGATGACAATTGGTGGTTGAAACGACGGCAGGGATTGATGACGGGCACTTAGTTGAATAGTGGCCTTCCTGACCGCACTTAAAACAGGTTACTGGCCTTCCTTTACACTCCCCAGTGTGATTCCTTCCACATATGTTACAGGCTGGCAATGGGGGTCGAGACTGGTTGGAATAGGACATTCTTGACTTCTGGCCGCCCTGGCTCACACTCACACTCATTGGCCGCTTAAACCCAGTGTTCCTTCCTGGTAGGGACACTGCTCCTCGATTAAATCTAGTTGGGAAGCTCCTTCCTGCGGAACCTCCACCCATGCTCATACTTTTCCTCTTTATTCCTTTCTCCTCTCTTTCCTTTTGCATCTGTTCACTTCCAACTTCTACAATCGTTGCCTTTTGCACCAGAGTGGCATAGTCCGTAAGCTCAAGGATTGCCACCCTATTCTGGATCCACGGTTTCGGTCCCTGCTGAAACCTCCTAGCTTTCTTTTCCTCGGTGCTCACAAACTCCGGCACAAACCTTGATAACTCAGTAAATTTCGCCTCGTACTCTGCTACAGACAAGTTATTCTGCTTTAGCTCCAAGAACTTGAGCTCCATCTGGCTTTCCATAAACCTCGGGAAATACTTCCCCAAAAACAACTGACTAAATCTCTCCCAGGTTATAATAGCATCTGTCTCCATGTTTTTCTTGGCCTCCCACCAGTAGTTAGCTTCTCCTTTCAGAAGGTAGGTAGCAAATACAGTCTTCTGTGCCTCCTCGGTACTCAAAATCTCAAAAGATTTCTCCATTTCCTTTAACCATGCCCTTGCCTCAACTGGGTCGGCTGATCCGTGGAACTCAGGGGGCTTAAGGGACTTAAAAGCCCTGAAAGAGTTTGCCACAGCATTGTTACTTCCTTGAGGGGGTGGGTTGGGTTGACGTTCCAAATTCTGCCTTAGGAGTTGCATGAACTGGCTCACGGGATCCATGCCTGGGTTCAGTACTGGTTGCTCAACCTTGGTTTCTCCTTCTTCAGCCTCTAACTCAAATCCCTCAACATCATATGTTTCCTCTTCCTTTTCATACAGGGAGTCATCCTGTTCCACATAATCCTCATCTTCCTCTTCACTGTGTTCTTGGTTTCTATTGTCCTGATTATGGCTTCCCTGGTCCTCAGATCCAGGGTTCGCCCTAGTTCCAATCTTTCTTGGCGGCATGATTCTGATAATAATAAAAACAATTATTGGGAAAATTCAATGTTAGGTCACAATCATATACATCATTGTGCCTTGCACGGCTCTTATAATGGGGAGAACGTATATCGCAATCCTATTATTTTAAGAAAGTTCTAATACGAAGTGCAGTAATAATAATGATAAAACAGTGATCACGTCACTATGGAACTGAACCGAAAGGAAACAAATATATACATAATGCGAAAAATACATAGTTTGATCTGGTCAAAAGTACAACAGTGCTACAGTCATCTATCCCAAAAGTGATACACAAGAGTCTATCTGTCTAGTCAGAAAAAGGGATGCTATATACAAGTCAACTATCCCAGAAAATTGGCTCTTACTAAGGCCTCGGCTAACTAGACAACTAGACTATTCCATCATCAATCCCGAATCACACACCGGAGCGGGTCAGCTCCCAAACCCTTTCCATCGCATGACGGAAGATATAGTCGGCCTGCCGCCTGGAGATCCTACCATGCCTGTCCCCCTGGAAAGATCTGAGTCTCGCTCGGGATGTGAGCTCTATCCCCGTAAGCTCCCTCCTCAAGGATCGGGGTATAGAAGCCCTGGTCTCATAAGCTCGGGTACGCCTACCCGCCCTCTCTGCATCCAACTCCCTCCTGGCCTCATCTAGTCGGCCCTCGGCAACAGCCACTCGGGTCCTCAATACATCCTGAACATATCCATGAGCTAACGAAGACTGCCTATGGGCAGGGTCAAGAGGTGGTGAATCCGGAGCCGCTGAGGGTGCCTCCTCGGTCTGCCTAGGCTCGGAAGTATGGGTCTCTGAGCTGTCATCATCAGGAATCCAAGATAGTGGTGGAGGGGTAGGGGCTCTGACCACCGGAAGTGTGGGTAAAGGGATACCAGCATACACTACCATAGATCCAACACGCTCCTCAGCTACTGGGACCTCATCCGGGTCCTCCTCATCTGGAATAGCAATAACCTCTGTCTCTGACTCCTCTGAGGGGTCTTCCTCATCTGAAACAGCAATGACCTCCGTCTCAGGCTCCTCTGAGGGGTCCTCCTCATCCTTCTCCATCTCAGGCTCCTCCTGATCCTCAACATCTAACAATGCCTCATCATGCTCACGCTCGAACATCTCGGGGTCCTCTATCTCAGGCGCCTACACATTAAACGAGCTAAGTTACTATCATGATACTTATAAGGGTTCCCGTAAGGGTTTTAACTGTCAGCACTACTTTAAGTAGTCCGACCATGAACTTGGCAAGAATTCTTATTATCTTTGTGAGTTTGTTATTATATCGTCGCATCATCTCTGAGGTTTATAACGCTTAGCTCTGATACCATTTCTGTAACACCCCCAGATCCGGGGTCGGGGATCCGGGTTGTCACGGTCTTTCTTTCCACAATATCACTTCACTTAATTAATAATAAATAACCTCATGCTGTGACCCCACACTAACACACACCACAACCCGTTATAGTCTCAGAGATGAAATTAAAATAAGTACAAGTCTTTGAATCCACAATTTAAAATTATTACAACCCAAAATGATTACTTGATAATTTACAGTTAATTGCCATTATCTGCCACAAGTTATAATTATACATAATTTGATTCTCAAAAGTAGATGGTCTGAACTACAATGGATCTACCTCTGCAGCTATAGCAGCCACAACATCATCGGGAAGACGCGGGGCGCTTCCCACGCGCTTGCGCTGGGTCTGCTGGAGTCTGGCCATCTCTCCTAACTGTTGTTGTGTGATGAAGAAATAAAGCAAGAGTGAGCCTTACAGCTCGCAAGATAATACATAGTGATAACAATAATATAAGTATCTAAATGGATACTCACTAGAATCTTTATCGTGTGTAAGATAATTACTTACTAGATATAATGTAAAAACAAGGAATGAAGTTACCAATACTTCACCACACTTATATCATTTATAAAGCTACTTGAACTACCACCGTTCAAAGTATTATAAGTTTTAAAAAAAACATCCCATAGATGAGACCACAAGTTAAGACTTGAATAGATTCAATCTTTGAAATATTATTGAATGAAAAAGTTATGAGATACTTTATTTAGTCCCGATATATATATATCCACATATATATATCTCTAAAACATTTCCTGGAACCTCTGTTATGTAAAGTATGAACAGAGTTGCAATATCCAATGAATTTGGAAGGAAAAGAAAACCTTTGGCATAAACCAGATATCTTGCTGATCAGGCAAAGATACCCATTAGTAACCTTTTCTACTAGTAGATGGACGAATTCCCCACTGGTCATCACCCTGGTCATAATTAGGACCTTATGCTGGACTGCAACTCAGCCACTTATGCATTTGATGGACTCCCACTGAGCCACTTACACTATCATGGACGCCCACTGAGCCCATGTTGCTTATGCCGACTCAATAGATGGACTTACTTCCCGAACGTTGGGTAAGTAATCAATTCATTTACCAAAACTGCAACTTTGTTGCGAATATAAAATACACCACAGAGCCGGATCCCTCAGGTTTTAAGCGAGTATTTAAATCCCCTTAAAAAGGAAGATCTTAAATATAAAATTGAGTTTTGGGATCCGCTCTAACTTTTAAAAATCATTTTGAAGACTCGAAAACACTTTATAGAGTGTTTGGAGTAAAGCTGATTTAATGAAGTAAATCAGTCCCCAGAATATTTAGAAAATGACTGAATATTATTATTTAATTAATATTCCCATAAAGAATAATCTTTATAAAAATAATTGAAGTAGAAGTATTAAAACTTATACTTGAAACGAGTATTAAATAACCAAAGATATACTTATATGAAAGTATTATCTTTATTTGAATAATCGAAAATAAGTTTGATTATTGACACCTTATTCTTTAATAAAATAAAGAATATATTTCAGAAAATAATCGGAGTCATAGATCCTCAAATGAATATTCAAATAATATTCAATAAATAATATAAAAGAGTCATAAGCCCTCGAATGAATATTCAAATAATATTCAGATAAATAAATAAAAGAGTCATAAGCCCTCGAATGAATATTCAAATAATATTCAGATAAATAAATAAAAGAGTCATAAGCCCTCGAATGAATATTCAAATAATATTCAGATAAATAAATAAAAGAGTCATAAGCCCTCGAATGAATATTCAAAATAATATTCAGATAAATAAATAAAAGGAGTCATACGCCTTCGAATAATATTCGAAATAATATTCAATAATAAAATAAAGTTAAAGCTATCGAATAAACCTTGTTCGATTAATAGTTTGGAAAACTATAACCATATATATATATATATATATATATATATATATATATCCATATCCATATATACAAAAATCTACTCGGGATCCTCGACTCCCGGTTTTAGAAAATATTTTCACCTTTGGGTCCCTATACTAAGGGTATATGCAAGATACCGCTATCCTCTAGCATAGGTATTATCAACTGAATCAACAGATATATATGGAAAGAATACGAAACAGGCATGCATATATACCATATCACATGCTACAATATATCGCAAGAATTTGCTAAATAACCAACATGCATTTATCGCAAGATAATGCATATACAAGTGCATACATCACAACAACAGTATAACGGATAGAATACTTGCCTGAGCGACTTGGGGGTGAGAAAGGCTCGGGACGAGTCTGATAACCTATAAACAACAAGTAAGTTGGAATTAAACCAAAATCACTTGTAAACCTATACTTTAACTAACTTAGACTCTAACGCTTGTTTTGCGCTCACCGATTCGCTAAGTCACTCGGGTACCCTCGGCTCCACCATTTTTAATAATTTAACCTTTACGAGTTTTAAAGCGATTCCTTCGCGAATGTCTTACCAACTGCCTAACACACTTACCATAAATGTTTCATACATTAATTAACCCTTTTTGGTCTTTAACCTATGTTTCAAAGTAAGGCGAGGGAAAAAGTTTTGTTCGCGAAACGCCGTTACTTGAAACGGTCGTTTCTCCTAAACCGTGCATCGGAATCGAACGAACTACATATCAAAACGAAGCTCGTAACATGAGCTATCTAATCATGGCAGTGGTCATAATCTAGCAGGGGGTTCTCGGGTCCTAATGCTATGCACAAAAACAGTCCAAAGAAAATCGGACGTTACGACGGCTATGTTTACGCGATTTCCAAATTTTAAACCATACAAAACCAACCACAAACCAACCTCAAATCCAACATACAACCAACATCCATCCTTATCACATCATAACAACCCCAACCAATTCAATTTAATCATTCATACTTATGCTTAAACTTAACTTTAATCATACTTAAGTTCCTTTAAATCAAAACCACAACAATTACCATTCCATTTTACTACCATTCCAAATCCCAAACTCTAAATCATAACAACAAGCTACAATATCAACCCACTAATCAAAATCATCTTATAATATATAGGAATCTAGGGTTTGGAGATGGTATACCTTCCTTGAAGTGGTGGGTGGAGCTAGGAAGCCTTAAGAAGCTTGGAGAAGTCTTAAGAATGCTTGGATCTTCAAGAAAACCAAGAAAAGTTCAAGTTAAAAAACTTGAAAACACTATTCATTGTCTTCTTCTTTGATTAAATGAAGAAGATTTAGAAAGAATTAATGGCTTAAACTCATGATATAGTCCTAACTAAGCATGAAGATGATTAGGGAATTATCTTACCAATTTAGGAGGCTTGGATCTTGAGTTTTGAAATTCTATGCCTTTAAAAAAGCTAAAAGCCGAGAGCAAATGAAGAACTCATGCCTTGGTTGCTTTTGATTTTTGATGAGAATGATTTTTACTTGGCTTGGTTGACTTGTTTTGTATTTGATTTAGTCAATTACTTTCTTGCCCTTGAAATTGTGTGGTTACAAAGCTTCCACACCTCCTTCCTTCCCATGTCATGCTTATGTCATCTTCATGATGTCATCCTCCCTTCCTTGTCCTCTTTCTATTGGTTGGATGACATCCTTCCCACTAATCCCTTTGATTAACTTCCTAATCGTTTGCCTAATGACCGCTGATCTGTTATACGGTTCGCTTAACTTTCGTTCTCGTTTATCGTTTGAAGGATCATACCCGGGATCTTATTACTTAGGTTCCCTTAACCTTTCTCAATACATTATATTCCTTTTTATGATCCTCTATTATAATCCTTTAATTTAAATCCTTTTTATCCTGTTACCTTATACTCAATTCTCTCCGTATCTTGTGGATTTCCGGGAAAAACCAAAGTGTTCGGAATTGGATTCTGACGATCTTTACATACACTTATATACTTCATAGAGTACTAATAATATCCCAGAATATCCATAACAGAACCCCTACATAGTGTGGCGTGAAAAGTTTTCTCATTCAGCTAAAACACTATTCACAAGGGTTACAAAAAGTTGAAAAATTTTGGGGTTATTACACACACTAATCACTCCATATGAATGATGAAAATTACTGTGGTGGTCTATGTTATTTTAGATAAACAGTCACTGTGTCACTTTGCACAAATTCTGAGGACAAGTTCTAGTTACACGTTCTGATGATTAAGTTCTGAAGTCTATAACTCAGAACTTGTATGAGGATTTACTAAGATGGGCATTCCTTTTTCGAGTTAAGAAATTATGTTCTGATGACTGTTAAGTTCTGGTATAGGTCTAAGTTCTGATTTCTCAGTCTAATCCTTTACTTGGCTTATCTGTGAATAAAATTTGGTAACAGTCTCAGTTCGAACTAGAATATGTTGAAGTGGAAGATTAATAGTCACTATGATTAGGATTAATGGTATTCGTACTTGAACAGTCCACTGTTACTTGTTTCTTGTGCGTTTTAAACCATGTTAACTCTTTCCAATGAATGTTATTCTTTTTCAAAGTCTAGGGAGACGAGGTAGAATTAATTCTACCTGTCAGCATTCAATTTCTTTGGGTCTTCTGGCATTCTCTTGCCTATATAAGCAACCACTTCATATCAGCCTTCCCATCACACTTTTATCACAAACTCACTCTCATTTTTTATTTATCATCACAAATGGCTGCATTTGGCTGGTTCTACAATTATGGTGATGAGACTGTGCATGTCTTTTTGAATGGAATTCCAACTCCATACCCTATCACCAACATTCCTCACAATCTCTGGATTCAATTTCCAGAGGTTATCAAACGTGATCTGGTGGCCGTTCGAAGAGAACTTCATCTTCATCGTCTTCGCCAGCAAGAGCGAATCATCCGACTCGCCATTCTGTTTATCGAGAGTAGGAAGAAGAAGATGACTTAATCTCGTCTTCTTCCTGTTTTTCTTCATGACCAAGGATACTCTTGATGACTTAATCTTGATGACCAAGGATACTCTGGAATGGGAAGCGATCATAGTCAAGGTAGAAGGTTTACATCAAGACAAGCTAGTCACATGACAAGTTCTGATACTGGGAAAAGAATAAGTTCTGCTGCTAGTAAAAAGTTAAGTTCTGATGAACTTTTAGATCTTGATGAGGAAATGTCAAGACGGTTATTTCTTCAAGAAAATCCAGGAATGGACTTGGAAAGTTTAAAGGAAGAAGAAGCCAGATTTAAATTAGAGAAAGTCACATCTAAATCTGAAGCTTCTGGTAAAAAGTCACTTCCAAAACTCAAAGGCATTGTGATCAAAGAAAGGACACATACTGAAGCAATATTGGCTAGATCACAACCACAGATAGATCCAAGATCCAAGGGTAAAAAAAAGGTTGGTGAACCTATCAAGGTTTATGTACCTCCTGAGGAAGAAGAAATTACTGATGTAAAGGATGATCTTGCTCTGACTTCAAGAAAAGTTCTTAAAACAACCTCTGACATGGCTCAAGTTGTTCAGAGTCAAGAAATTGTAAGTTCTGATATTCAGAAGAAGCAAGTAACCTCTGACATAGCTCAAGTTAACTTGATATCAGAAAATAGATCAAAGACACTCCTACCAGGATTCACTAAAGCAAAACAGACTCAATCTTTGAAGACTACTGCAAGTGGTTTTGAAGCAAGAGTAGTCACTGGAAAGGAAGCAAGAGATAAAACTGGATTGGGAAGTGCTGATGAAAGAAGAGTACACAACACTACCAATGATCCAACTTCCTTGAGTGAACCGGGTATTGGAGCAACTCCTGAGAGATTGAATCAACTGGAATATGTACAGATGGTTTACCATACCTACTTGAAAGAATACATCATGTTGTATTTCATGACAGATGGTAGGGTTTATCATATAAGACAAAATGCCATTCCATTGAAGTATTTTGAAGAATTGGAGCATGTACTTTTCTTACTTCAAGTGGATGACAGAATAACATGGACTGCTGCAAACTACTTAAAAGAACAGATTCAGAGACAGAAAAGGCTTTATTCTGTTAAGTCTGACAGCACATATGTTCCAAAGTACAGAGATCACAATGGTGATATTGTTGATATGAAGCCTAATACTGCACAGATCAGAACATATCTTGGTATTAAGGGACTTGAATTCAATCTGGAGTCTGACAAAGCTTATGTCATAAGACTAGATCAGGAGTTGAGAAAAGCAAAGATCAATGATCTCAGAGCTGCAATCTTTCAAACTGGTGAAGATACTGCAGAGCTTAAAGATGTCAAAAGGAGAATGATTGATGAACTCAGATATGTTGAGAAATGTTTGTTGAAGAACTATCTCAGAACAACTCCTGACATCAGAGAGATCAGAAAATAATGAAGCCAAGTCGAAGATCTACAACTGCTTAAATTCTGATATTTATACAAACTGAAGTTGTTATCAGAAGTTGAATATTCGTAAAGCTTTAAGGACTGTAAGTTGTAGTTATCTAGTCTAATTCTCATGCATTTGTACTTAATGTTTTTGACATCATCAAATATCTGTTAAACTTGTATATTATGCTAATTTACAAGTTGGGGGAGATTGTTAGATATATTTGATAATATCATGGCTAATATGTTTTATGTTTAGCTTTCAGATCTTACTTGAACAGGATAAATCAATACTTAACTGTTGATCAGTACTTATACTGGAAGTCAGTACTTAAGGATATCAGTACTTATGTTATCAGGAGATAATCATCAGAAGATAGATATCAGAACTTAAGTGCTGAAGGACGATCATATAAGGACAGTAGCTGATTAAAGGAAAGAAGATCAAGATAAACATAAGAAGAGATATGCATGAAGAAGGAATTCTGTAAAGAATGGAATACTTGGAAGAAAAGATATCTGATTGATATATTTTAGGAAGCAGAATTATGTTCCATATCAATTAGCGATTATCTTGTAACTGTGTAGTATATAAACACAGACATAGGGTTTACACTATAAGTGTTATCATTATTCGAGAAGATTATTCATTGTAACCCTAGCAGCTCTCGTGATATTGTTCATCACTGAAAGGTAACAGTTCCATACTGTAACAGAGTTTATTGTTTTAATAAAGTTTGTTTTCTGTTACTTAAGTTCTTAAAGTTCGATTTGAGTGTACTATACACTGTATTCACCCCCTCTACAGTGTGTGTGTGACCTAACAGCTAATATAATTTATGTTTAGATTTCAGATCTTACTTAACAGGACAAATCAGTACTTAACCGTTGATCAGTACTTATACTGGAAGTCAGGACTTAAGGATATCAGTACTTATATTATCAGGAGATAATCATCAGAAGTTAGATATCAGAACTTAAGTGCTGAAGGACGATCAGATAAGGACAGTAGCTGATTAAAGGAAAGAAGATCAAGATGAACATAAGAAGAGATATGCATGAAGAATGAGTTCCGTGAAGAATGGAATACTTGGAAGAAAAGATATCTGATTGATATATTTTAGGAAGTAGAATTATATTCCATATCAATTAGTGATTATCTTGTAACTGTGTAGTATATAAACACAGACATAGGGTTTACACTATAAGTGTTATCATATTCGAGAAGATTATTCATTGTAACCCTAGCAGCTCTCGTGATATTTGTTCATCACTGAGAGGTAACAGTTCCATACTGTAACAGAGTTTATTGTTTCAATAAAGTTTGTTTTCTGTTACTTAAGATATTAAAGTTCAATTTGATTGTATTATACACTGTATTCACCCCCTCTACAGTGTGTGTGACCTAACAAGTGGTATCAGAGCCTATCTGTTAACACACATACAGTTAAAGATCCAAACACAATCATGTCTGACACAGAAACTCCAACTAAGCCTACCAAAACTGAGGAACCACCAAAGATACAAATTCAGAGTCGGTATGAGACTATCAGAGTTCCCATACTGAGACCATCTGAATATCCCATATGGAAGGTGAGAATGACCATGTTCCTGGAAGCAACAGATCCAGAATACCTTGATAGAATCAAGGAAGGGCCTCACAAATCAACCAAGCTTGCTGTTGCAGTTGCAGGTGAAGCAGCAAAGACTGTACCAAAGGAAAAGAGTGATTATACTGCTGAAGATATAGCATCAATTGCTAAGGATGCTAAGGTACGACACTTACTTCATAGTGCCATTGATAATGTAATGTTAAACAGGGTAATCAACTGCAAGACTGCTAAGGAGATATGGGATGCTCTGGAAACAAGGTGTCAGGGAACTGACACAATTAAGAAGAACTGGAAGACAATACTCACTCAAGAGTATGAACACTTTGACTCAAAGACTAATGAGTCATTGAATGATTTATATGATATATTTGTCAAACTTTTGAATGATTTGTCATTGGTTGACAAAGAGTATGATCTTGAAGATTCAAACCTTAATTTCCTGTTAGCTCTTCCTGAATGCTGGGATTTGAAGGCAACAACAATAAGAGACAACTACAATCTTGATGAAACAACTCTTGATGAAATCTATGGAATGCTCAAGACTCATGAACTTGAGATGGAACAAAGAAGCAAGAGGAAAGGAGGAAAGTCAAAGACAGTTGCTCTTAAGGCTGAAGAAGAACCCCCCAAAGCAGCTTCCTCAAGGAAAGACAAGGGTAAAGCTCTTGTTATAAAGTCTGATACTGAGTCATCAAGTTCTGAAAGTCATGATGACTCAGATTCTGAAAGCTTACCTGAGACTGATGCTGATGAGGAGATGATGAAGCTGTGTGCTTTTATGGTGAAAGGAATCATAAAGATTGCATACAGGAAGTTCAGGAAGGGAAAGAAGTTTTCCTGGAAAGGCATAAGTTTTGATAAGAAGAATTTCAGAAGATCTGAAGGCAGAGGAGGAAAGTCTGACATAGGAGATTATACCAATGTTAAATGCTATAACTATGGTGAGAAAGGCCACATATCTCCTGATTGCAAGAAGGTAAAGGGTGACAAAGGCAAGGCTCTTGTCACAAAGCAGAAAAGCTGGACAGACACCTCAGACTCTGAAAGTGAGGAGAACTATGCATTAATGGTAAATGCTGATAAAGAAAGTGCTGAGAGCAGTTCTAAAGCTGCTGAAACAAAGGTACCTCAGACTACTTATGCTTTTCATACTGATGATATTAATGAGTTGAGAAGATATCTTAAAACCATGTTTGTTAGTTATAGAGATCAAACTTTAACATGTGAAAGATTAACTTCTGAAAATCTTGCTTTTAAGAAAAGAAATGATTTCTTAGAAAAAGAGTTAGTCATGTTTCATCAAACTCAGAAGGATAGAGATGATATTTTCTATGTTAGGGATGAAGTGCTAAAAATGAATGAATCTCTAAAAACTAAGTTAGAAAAGGAAAGAGAGATTATCAAGACTTGGACTAATTCTGGCAAAAAAACTCAAAATTTGCTAAGTAGTGGAAACTGGAAAGAGGGCTTAGGTTATGGAGAGGATAAGAATGATAAAGGAACTGAAGAAATTAAGCCTGTTGTTAAGCAAAAGCCAAAGTTAAAACCTGTTAAGTTTGTAACTGTAAAGTCTGAAAATGAGAAATCAGAAGTTAAAGAGGAATTAACTTCTGACAAACTAAAACAGGAAAAGACAGCTGAAGTAAACATAGGCTTAATGACAAAGAAGCAGCTTAAGCATAAGCTGAAAGATGTTAAGAATGCAAACAAGGTAAAATCACCTAGGAAAAATAGGAATGGAAAGGAAGGTGTGAATAAAAGCAATGATTATAAACCTGTTCCTGATGCTCCTAGGAAAATATGTCATAACTGTGGAAGTTCTAATCATCTGGCTTCTTTTTGCAGGAAGAATAAGAATATTAACTCCTTACCTTCAAAATCAAGAGTTAAGAGTCAGTCTGTTAGATACAAACCACAAAATCCTTCTTTTCATTGTGGTAGTTTATGGCATTCCATTTATACTTGTAAGGAATATCATAGTTTGTACTATGATTATTATCAAACAAAACCTTCTTTGAAGAAAGTTTCCATTGTTCCTTCTAGTGTAAATTCTGATTCAAAGTCTGATAATGTAAGTTCTGAAAAGAAAAATGTTAACATAAACTCTGATGCTAAATCCGCTGTAAATGTTAACAAACTTAATACGACCAAAGGATCCAAGCAAGTCTGGGTCCTTAAAACTAATAATTAGTGGTCTTTGTGATTGCAGGGCAACAGGAAAAATATTCTAGTTCTGGACAGTGGATGTTCAAGACATATGACTGGAAATAAGGCCCTGCTATCAGACTTTGTGGAGAAAGCTGGCCCAAGTATTTCCTATGGAGATGGCAACATTGGAAAAACATTGGGATATGGCAATATCAATCTTGGGAATGTCATAATTAAAGATGTAGCTCTGGTCTCAGGACTTAAACACAATCTGCTGAGTATAAGTCAAATCCGTGACAGAGGTTATCATGTTGATTTCTTTGAAGAACACTGTGAAATTGTGAGTAAATCTAAAGGAAAAATTGTTCTGAAAAGATACAGGCGTGGTAACATTTATGAAGCTAAGCTTTCAACAAGTACTGATGGTTGTGCAATCTGTCTGATGAGTAGAGCATCAATTGAAGAAAGCTGGAATTGGCACAAGAAACTCTCTCATTTAAATTTCAACAATATAAATGAACTGGTCAAGAAAGATCTTGTGAGAGGATTGCCAAAGTCAGTATTTGCTCCTGATGGACTTTGTGATTCATGTCAGAAGGCCAAACAAAGAAAATCTTGCTTCAAGAGCAAGACTGAATCATCAATTCTTGAGCCTTATCATCTACTACATGTTGATCTATTTGGTCCAGTAAATGTCATGTCTATTGCAAAGAAAAAATATGCGTTGGTCATAGTGGATGAGTTCACCAGATACACATGGGTGTATTTCTTGCACACAAAAAGTGAAACTACATCTATCTTGATTGATCATGTCAAACATCTGGATAAATTGGTCAAAGATTCTGGGAAAATCTTAATGAGTGATAATGGCACTGAGTTCAAGAATTTGATAATGGAAGAGTTCTGCAAAAACCATGGAATAAAGCAGGAATTTTCTGCTCCTGGAACTCCACAGCAAAATGGAGTTGTTGAAAGGAAGAATAGAACTCTCATTGAAGCTGCACATACAATGCTTGAAGAAGCAAAGCTTCCAACCTATTTCTGGGCTGAAGCTGTGCAGACTGCTTGTTTTACTCAAAATGCAACACTTATTAACAAGCATGGAAAAACACCATATTAGATGGTGAAGAAAAAGAAGCCAAATCTAAAGTACTTTCATGTATTTGGATGTAAGTGTTTTGTTCTCAAGACTCATCCTGAACAGCTATCCAAGTTTGATCTAAAAGCTGATGAAGGAATCTTTGTTGGATATCCACTTTCCACAAAAGCCTTCAGAGTCTATAATTTGAGAACAAAAGTGGTCATGGAATCTATCAATGTCTCTTTTGATGACAAGAAGATTACTGGTCTTGAAGATTTCATTGATCATGATCAGCTGAGATTTGAAAATGAAGACTCAAATTCTAATACTGAAAATCCTGATAGTCTAAGTCCTGATACTGTAAACTCTGAAGGATTAAACTCTGATGTTATTGAAACTGTGGTGACTATGTCAAAGGAAGATGCACCAATGCAGGGGGAGCATACTCAAGATCCTACCACATCTCAAGAAACATCAGAACATACATCTGGCTCTTCAAGTTCTGATTCGTCAAGTTCTGATAAGCCAAGTTCTGATAGTGCTGAAAATCTAAATTCTGAAAAATCCAATTCAGAGAGCATAGTTTTAGGGGAAGCATCAGAAAATGAAAATGAAGATAGCATGGATCATGGGGGAGCATCCAGTTCTAGAGAAAACCTTCCATCTGCAAGGAAGTGGACAAAGTCACATACACCTGATTTGATAATTGGAAATCCTGATGCAGGTGTCATAACTAGAACAGGTACTTCAAATGAATGTCTTTACAATTCTTTTCTCTCTCAGACTGAGCCAAAGAAAGTGGAAGAAGCTCTTCAAGATGCTGATTGGGTGCAAGCAATGCAGGAAGAGTTAAATGAATTTGAAAGAAACAAAGTCTGGACCCTTGTGCCAAGACCAAAGAATAGATCTGTTGTTGGTACAAAGTGGGTATTCAGAAACAAAACTGACAGTGATGGCATAATTACAAGGAATAAGGCAAGGCTGGTTGCAAAAGGATATTCTCAACATGAGGGAATTGACTATGATGAAACATTTGCACCAGTTGCTAGGTTAGAAGCCATAAGGATATTTTTGGCTTATGCTGCTCACAAAAAGTTTACTATCTTTCAAATGGATGTGAAAAGTGCTTTTCTCAATGGAGAATTGGAGGAGGAAGTATATGTTGAACAACCTCTAGGCTTTGTAGAGTCCAAACATCCAGATTATGTCTACAGGCTTGGTAAAGCACTTTACAGACTTAAGCAAGCTCCTAGAGCATGGTATGAGACTTTAGCTCAGTTTCTTCTGGAAAGTGGATTCAACAGAGGAACAATAGACAAAACACTGTTCTACCTCAACCATGGAAATGACTTACTTCTCGTCCAGATTTATGTTGATGATATCATTTTTGGGTCTACAAATGACAGACTTTGCAAGAGGTTTGCCAAACTGATGCAGTCAAGATATCAGATGAGTATGATGGGGGAACTTAGCTATTTTCTGGGCCTTCAAGTCAAGCAGAATGAAGAAGGCACTTTTATTTGTCAAACTAAGTACACCAGAAACTTGCTAAAGAAATTCGGAATGCAAGATTGTTCAAGTGCATCCACTCCCATGGCCACTGCAACAAAACTGGATAAGGATACTGGTAAATCAGTAGATATTACTGATTACAGAGGTATGATTGGCTCTCTACTCTATCTAACTGCTAGTAGACCTGATATCATGTATGCTACCTGTCTTTGTGCAAGATTTCAAGCAGATCCAAGAGAACCTCACTTAACAGCTGTGAAAAGAATTTTTAAGTATCTTAAAGGAACAACTGATTTGGGATTGTGGTATCCTAGAGAATCAGATTTTAAACTAATAGGTTACTCAGATGCAGATTTTGCAGGTTGCAAAATTGACAGGAAAAGCACAAGTGGAAGCTGCCAATTTCTTGGAGGCAGATTGGTTTCTTGGTTCAGCAAGAAACAAAAGTCAATTTCCACATCAACTGCAGAAGCAGAGTATATTGCTGCAGGAAGCTGTTGTGCATAGATTCTTTGGATGAAGAATCAGTTACTGGATTATGGGTTAACATATTTCAAAATCCCTATTTACTGTGATAATCAAAGTGCTATTGCTATGACAGGTAATCCAGTTCAACACTCTATGACAAAGCACATCAGCATCAGGTACCACTTCATAAGGGAACATGTGGATGAAGGTACAATGGAATTGCACTTTGTTCCAACAGATCAACAACTAGCAGATATCTTCACAAAACCACTGTATGAAGCCACTTTTACAAGATTGGTAAATGAACTTGGAATGGTTTCAGGTTCTTTTTCTAAATCTGTCTAGTTTTGTTCTGTTTCATTAGACTTTATGATCAGTATTTACAGAATGTAATCTCTTTGTGTGTTCTGTGATTAATTGAAATATGCGTTCAAGTACTGATTGTTGTCTGATATATGTTTCTAAACTCTGATAAGTGATATGCTGTTTAAGTAACTATTCAATCCTATGAGGATAACTGTGCTAGATACTGACCTAGTAGTATTCAATAAACAAATGATCCCATGTAAGAAGTAATTATTTCTGTGGAAATCTTATGACACAAGCAAATTCTGATAATTGAGCTTAGTTGAGTTTACTTTGTTTATCTTATTACTAAGTCATAAATTAAAATAATGCTACTCATCTGTTAAGTTCTGATACTAGTAAATCTGCTGAATGTACTAAGTGCTGATAAACCTCAATTATCAAAAAAAAGCAAAAAGATTAAAGAATAAAATCAGGTACTCCTTTGAGATCTAGAGTAAAAATGTGGAAGGGACGACCCAAGTGCATTGCTGGTATTAAGTAAATATGCATTAGAAAAGCAAAATATTTTCTTGGTGACTTTTCACACTCTATGATTACTGGAGAAATACTCTGATAACAGCATAAATTCTGATAAGCAGTCGTGACTCACTTACACTGAGAAGCCACTGTAAAATATAATTTAAAAAGATGCATAAAATTAGCACAAAACAGTTGAGGTGGACTCAAGCATGAACTCATTCATCAATAGGTTTCAGGATAATGACAGCTCTTTAGCAAAATTTTAGTTATGCCTTATTTCTAAGATGTACTGAAGTGAATCAAACTTTACTCCTTGTCTGAAATTTAGCTTAATGCGCACACTAATCACTCCATCTGAATGATGAAAATTACTGTGGTGGTCTATGTTGTTTTAGATAAACAGTCATTGTGTCATTTTGCACTAACTCTGAGGACAAGTTCTGGTTGCATATTCTGACGATTAAGTTCTGAAGAGTATAACTCAGAACTTGTATGAGGATTTACTCAGATAGGCATTCCTTTTTCGAGTTAAGAAATTATGTTCTGATGACTGTTAAGTTCTGATATAAGTCTAAGTTCAGATATTACAGTCTAAATTCTTTACTTGACTTATCTGTGGATAAAATTTGATAACAGTCTCGGTTCAAACTAGAATATGTTGAAGTGGAAGATTAATAGTCACTATGGTTGGGTTAATGATATTCGTACTTGAACAGTCCACTTTTACTTGTTTTTTGTGCGCATTCGACCATGTTTTCTCCTTCCAATGAATGTTATTCTTTTTCCAAGTCTGGGGAGACGAGGTAGAATTAATTCTACCTGTCAGCATTAAATACTTTTACGTCTCCTGGCATTCTCTTGCCTATATAAGCAGCCACTTCACATCAGCCTTCCCATCAAATTCTTTCTCACAAACTTACCTTCATACTTTTTCTTTCAAAAACACAATGGTTAGATACAACATGTTTTTGAACTACCAAAACTTCAATATGGAGCTAAGCTGTGCCGACTGGCAGCAGGAATGGCACGTCACGGCCATTCCTGAGGAGATATGGGACTCTGTCCCACAGGAGGTACTGACCCACCTTCTGTTCTTCTATATGGATTACCATCGCCATCTGGAGCGATTGGAGGAGGAAAGGCTGGAAGCTCTCTGCCAGCAAGAGTGAATCATCCGACTCGCCATTCTGTTTGTCGAGAGTAGGAAGAAGAAATGATTTAATCTCGTCTTCTTCCTATTTTTCTTCATCATCAGCTTTGTCAGGCTTCTTAGCTAGGACTAAGGCTGTTGATGTTAGGTTTAGCAGCTTAGGGAAATCTTGTATAAATTCTGATGTAATCTCAATTTCATGAATGTATTCACTTGATATATTAATGAAATTTGTTTTTGTTTCAAGATTTTGACTCTAAGATATTTTGTAATGCATTGATAAATCCTGATTGATATTCTGATGACCATATAAATTCTGTTTTAATTTAAGTTCTGACTTTCCTTTATCAGTACTTACTCATATGATTTATCTTGGTCATTTTTACTTGACTTATTTTCAGAATATTAATGTTGCAATGAAAAATAATTCCATAAGTGGGAACGACTTCAATTTTGAATTAAAACTGTTTCACCTTAATTAATGGCATATCTGGGTAAGTGGAACGGGTTTTTCCTTGAAAACAGGCGAGTGGGTAAGTAATAATTACTGTTTTCTCGAGCCCAGTACCTATCCGTTATTAATGCATGTCTGACAGGTGTCCAACGGTAACATTTTTTTTTAGAGTATAAGTACGACAGAGAGAGGATTTCTTTAATCTTTTATTTCCTTCATATTTTTTTCTCTCTACTTGCTTTTACTCTCACTTTATCTCTTCTTCTCTCGTCGGTTTTTCATACAGACATTTTATCAAACACCTAACAGGCAGTTTTTCATCTCAATTTTTCACATGGAACCTAAGGATTTAATCATTGATGGAGCTAAGTTTGTTCCAAACAACTATGCTGCAATTCTTGATCATGCTGAAGCTCCATCTGAATTGCATTTTGTGCAAGATCTTCTTGCACACAGTGAGATTGGGTATGCATTAACCCAACCTTCAGTCTTTTCGAGCCAACAAGTTCTGACGTTTTGGCGAACTGGGCACTTTGATGATGGTGGTAAAAATGGCACTCCCAGTATTGTTTTCAAAGTGGGTGATTCATCTTATGCAGTTACTCCTGGTACAATACGCAGGGCTCTACATCTCCCAGAAGAGTGTACTTTTTCAATTCCAGAGGAATCAGCTCTTCAGGAGTTAATGGCTAATTTGGGATATGAAAAGAGTTTGGCAAAACTTGGGCAGTTGAAACGGGCTCATATCAGAAGAGAATGGAGCTTTTTCTTCGACTGCATCACCAAAGCTTTTGGGAACAAATGTTCGAATTTTGATGCTATCCCAATTCTGAGTCAGCACATCGGGTATGCTATTATCAATCAAACTCATTTTGATTTTGCAACTGGTATAATTGGTTTTATTGGGGATAGGATGACAGAGGATAGGAATGTTGTCTATTTTGCTAGATTCTGTCAACTTATTTATACTTTTTGTACTGATGAACCTCAATTAGTCAGTTCCTCAACCCCACCTTTTAAAGTTGCAAAACGCTACTTTAATGACCTGGTAAATGCTGACACTAAGAAAACAGTGGTTAGACCATTACAGATTCCTCAGTCTGTAAAACAGATCCTAGTAAATGCTGATCATGATACTTATAGATCTGTTTACTTTGATGTCCAACCAACAACAAACACCCAAAAACCATCATCCTCAGCACCTACCACTCATTCTACTCAACCTACCCTCAGGACATATCTCAAATCCTATCTCTCCACTTCACAGACTGTTCAACCCTCATCCTCAGCACCTACTGTGAAGCCTTCATCCTCCAAGCCAAAGAGGACAAAGACTGTTCCTCAAACACCTCAAAAGAGAAGGAGGATTGCCTTGAGAGATGAATCTGATACTGAGGACCAGGTTCCTTCTTCAGAACCTGTTGTAGGTGAAGTTGAGAAAGAGACTTCTCAGAAGGATTCTGGAATTGGGGGAGCTAGGCTTCTCAAGAGGCTTAGAAGAATGACAGTTCCTGAAACTCCCAAGGAATCCAAATCAACAAAGAGATACAAGAAACAGAGGGCACACAGGCCAGTTTCAGATGATGAAGAGGAAGCAGCTAAGGAAGGGGATCAGGAATCTCTGATCTCACAAGACAAGGAATTTGCTCCAGTCACTTCTTCTCCATCAACTCCATCTAAGGAAGCTGTTTCTGAAAAGGCTAACACACCTTCTGTGTCTCCTGTTCATCAGGCACAAGTGCTGATATTGATGTTCAAAACTTGGTTATGCCTGAAGTAATTCTCTTAGAAGCTCCAACAACAACTAATCCTTCATCAACACCTGTTATTGATGCTGTTCAAACTCCAGAGTTATCAACAACACCTTCTCTGCATCATGATGCTGATGATCAGACTTTAGGTGAGCATCAGGATTTGGCTGTTGATCAGAACTTAGAACCAGATTAGCAATTAGAGGATGCTGAAGCCTCCATTACTACTCAAACTGTTGTCTTATCAAAAGATACTGATTCTTTAAGTTCTGATGCTGCAAATTGCGGAGATACTGGTGATGCTGCTCTAACTGTAGATGCTGATGCAGCAGGTCCTTCAGGACATGCTCCTCAACAGACTATTCTAAAGTCTGAACTGGTTAAGAAGTTTGTTACCAGAGAAGCACCAGTACCTTGGAGTGAAACTCCTGCAGGACAGGAGTGGACTAAGGAATGGAACTCAGTTTCATGTGTTCCAACTGAAAAGCATCTTGCTGAGCACTTGGCTAAAGCTGATGAAATGTTAAATTCTGATGATTTCAAAACCCATCTTAGAGTCACTGCATTGAGTACTAAACATCTACAAGGTCTTCACTCAACTACTCATGCAGAGCTACACAAGATTCAGGAAGAATTTATCAAACAGGAACAAGTTTGGAAAATTGATAAGAAAAAGTTCTTCCAACCTACCTTTGACAGGATTGCTTATATTGAGAAGACTCAAGATCATCAACAAGCTCATATTGATGATATTCTGAAAAATCAAGCTTCTCAGCAATCACAACTGACTGAAATCCAATCCTCAGTGGAATTGCTTATCTCTCTTCTACTACCTGCTGATGCCAAAAAGGGGGAGAAAGTAATTAAGTCCAAATGCAAGACTGACAAGACCAGGAAAGGATGATGAAAAAGATGATCAAGGAAACCCTGGAATGGGTAGAGGTCATAGTCAAGGTAGAAGATTCACATCAAGAAAAGCTGAAATCACAAGTCACAGGACAAGTTCTGATACTGGAAAAAGAATAAGTTCTGCTGCTGGTAAAAGGATAAGTTCTGATGAACTTTTAGATCTTGATGAGGAAATGTCAAGACAGTTATTTCTTCAGGAAAATCCAGGAATGGACTCGGAAAGTTTAATGGAAGAAGAAGCCAGGCTTAAATCAGAGAAAGTCACATCTAAATCTGAAGCTTCTGGTAAAAAGCCACTTCCAAAACTCAAAGGCATTGTGATCAAAGAAAGGACACATACTGAAGCAACATTTGCTAGATCACAACCGCAGATAGATCCAAGATCCAAGGGTAAAGAAAAGGTTGGTGAACCTATCAAGGTTTATGTGCCTCCTAAGGATGAAGAAATTACTGATGAAAAGGATAATCTTGCTCTAACTTCAAGAAAAGTTCTTAAAATAACCTCTGATATGGCTCAAGTTGTTCAGAGTCAAGAAATTGTAAGTTCTGATATTCAGAAGAAGCAAGTAACCTCTGACATAGCTCAAGTTAACTTGATATCAGAAGATAGACCAAAGACACTCCTACCAGGATTCACTAAAGCAAAACAGACTCAACCTTTGAAGACTACTGCAAGTGGTTTTGAAGCAAGAGTAGTTACTGGAAAGGAAGTAAGAGATAAAACTGGATTGGGAAGTGCTGATGAAAGAAGAATACATAACACTACCAATGATCCAACTTCCTTGAGTGAACCATGTATTGGAGCAACTCCTGAGAGATTGAATCAACTGGAATCTGTACAGATGGTTTACCATACCTACTTGAAAGAATACATCTTGTTGTATTTCATGACAGATGGTAGGGTTTATCATATAAGACAAAATGCCATTCCATTGAAGTATTTTGAAGAATTGTAGCATGTACTATTCTTACTTTAAGTGGATGACAAAATAACAGGAACTGCTGTAAACTATTTGAAAGAACAGATTCAGAGACAGAAAAGGCTTTATTCTGTTAAGTCTGACAGCACATACGTTCCAAAGTACAGAGATCACAATGGTGATATAGTTAAAATGAAGCCCAACACTGCTAAGATTATAACTACCTTTCTGGGGGTACAGGGCTGTTGAATTCAATCTTGAGTCTGATAAAGCTTATTTGATCAGACTAGATCAGGATATAAGAAAAGCAAAGATCAATGATCTCAGAGCTGCAATCTTTCAAATTGGTGAAGATACTGCAGAGCTTAAAGATGCCAAAAAGAGAATGATTGATGAACTTAGATATGCTGAGAAATGTTTGTTAAAGAATTATCTCAGAACAACTCCTGACATCAGAGAGATCAGATGATGAAGCCAAGTCGAAGATCTACAACTGCTTAAATTCTGATATTTGTACAAACTGAAGTTGTTATCAGAAGTTGAATATTGGTAAAGCTTTAAGGACTGTAAGTTGTAGTTATCTAGTCTAATTCTCATGCATTTGTACTTAATGTTTTTGACATCATCAAATATATGTTAAACTTGTATATTATGCTAATTTACAAGTTGGGGGAGATTGTTAGATATATTTGATAATGTCATGGCTAATATAATTTATATTTAGATTTCAGATCTTACTTAACAGGATAAATCAGTACTTAACCGTTGATCAGTACTTATACTGGAAGTCAGGACTTAAGGATATCAGTACTTATATTATCAGAAGATAATCATCAGAAGTTAGATATCAGAACTTAAGTGCTGAAGGACGATCAGATAAGGACAGTAGCTGATTAAATGAAAGAAGATCAAGATAAATATAAGAAGAGATATGCATGAAGAAGGAGTTCCTTGAAAAATGGAATACTTGGAAGAAAAGATATCTGATTGATATATTTTAGGAAGCAGAATTATATTCCATATCAATTAGTGATTATCTTGTAACTGTGTAGTATAAAAACACAGACATAGGGTTTACACTATAAGTGTTATCATATTCGAGAAGATTATTCATTGTAACCCTAGCAGCTCTCGTGATATTTGTTCATCACTGAGAGGTAACAGTTCCATACTGTAACAGAGTTTATTGTTTCAATAAAGATTGTTTTTTGTTACTTACGATATTAAAGTTCGATTTGATTGTATTATACACTGTATTCACCCCCTCTACAGTGTGTGTGACCTAACAAGTACTACCCTCAAACCTATTCATCTGTGAAGATGATTGTGCACATGAAGGTGCAAGAGTGACCATGGGGTCTTCAGTAAAAACTGATGAAACCCCCGTATTTTTGATGGTGTCATCAAGGTCTACCCCAGCTAGTAGCCTCTCACCATCTAGATGTTGATTCTGGGTGGTGATCACAGTTTCATGAACCATGTCACTTGAGTGTTGGTGCACTTGAGAATCAGATTCAAGTGCTCTATATGATGAAGAAATTTGAGAGATTAGAGAAGTTTGCTCAGTTGTGAGTGTTGGAAGCTCCCCCTAAATGGATGAGGGAGCTTCAAATGATGTGCCCTCAATGTGTGTGTCATCCTTATTTCTTCTACCATACACTCTAGGTGCAGGTTGTGTTGACTCAGTACAGGGTGCATTGGGGTGAATGCTCTTTTCAATGGATACACCCTGTTGAGAGGATGCATCTAGTAATAGTTTACTCCCTATTTGTTCAACTGTGCCCTTTTGGGAGGACACAGAGGTGTTTTGAGTGGTCAACTCAGGTATCTTACTCTTATTTGGTCTCTTGACCAAGGGTGACTCTGGTTCAATTTGAACTATTTCACTCTCATTTACAACAGCAAGGGTTGGTTCCTTTCTCTTCTTTTTACTCACTTCAGTCTTTTGAGAGACTAAAGTGGTTGGTTTGCTAACATCTAGTGGTTTAGAAGAAGGGGCTGCATCTTTGGAAGGTCCCTGTTGGTGTGCCTATGTTTGTACTTCCACAGGCTCAGGAACCATAGCTGAACTAGCAAATTGAAGAACCCTCATGTCTGGCATAGGGTAAGGATAAGTCCTAAATCTCTCCAACATAAATGGAGTGATTTTAAGACTTACACTCACCTTATTCTTTATAGTAAGTGAGCCAAATATTATTTTGGACACTTGCTTATAATTGCCAATTCTACTACTATCAATACCAGCTAATAAATGTATGTCATTTACTTTATGAGCTAAAGTAGACATAATAAACCTTGGCAAAAAGATTTCTTTACCTCTATTCTTCAAAGGCATAGTAAGCCTGGTAGCCAGCTCCTCCAGAATTAGAGCCCCAATATTCAGATGCCTGTTGTGAACTATTGAGAACACCAGCTTCTGTACCACACTTGAGATGTTGTCAAAGCTAGTTTTTCTGCAGGTGAAAGCCCTCACTACAGAATCAAACACAAAGGATCATTCCTTCCTAAGGTTTGTCCTATTCAGGCTTGCCAAGTTGATTGAGCCACTGTAGTTGATGAAATCCATGAATTCACTCAGCTCATCTGCAGTTGGCATCTCTCCATATTTCTCAGTTGGCAATCCCAGGGCTGTATTCACATCAGCAGCTGAAAACTCAATTTCTTGGCCTCCAATTGTGCAGGTGACCACCATAGAAGTGACATTCTCTAGAACAACTGTCCTAGTTATAGCTGATGTCCAAAATTCATGAAGAACGTCCAAATACAGCACTGGACTTGCAGTTAAAGCACCTGCAATATAGGTATCAGAAAGAAACTTCACAAACCCCTTGAAACTATCATGGGCTTGGTTAGCATCAAGAAAAGCAATAAAGTTGGTTCCCTTCTCTGGAATGGTAGCTCTAACAATTTTTTGTTCCATTTTAGTGTTTAGAAGTAGTGGGTAAGAAATTTTTTTGAGAAAGGAGCAAAAACGAGAGAGAAATCGCCTTTTGTCTGAAAGCTAGGTCACTTGAGATCTCGAAAAAGTGTAAGTACAGTGTATGTATCGAGAAGTCTGGGTATTTATAGAAAAAGTAAAATACTTATCGAGAAGTCAAATAAACGTTTGATATTAAACTGATCGAGAAGTTATTTTGAATTTGAAAAAGGTACATTCGATAAGTCATTTTATTAATTCTTTTCGAGAACTTAGAAATGATTTATCGAGAACTCTGATAAATGCCCAGTTTGTCCGAAAATGGACTAAAAATGATTCTAATTTATTTGAATTGAATCAAATTGAAATCAGAATAAATTTTCCAAAAGTATTTGTCTAAAATTTGAATTAAATTATATTAGTTCTGAGTTATTGATAAGTCTCAAAATATTTTTGTCGAGAACTCTGTGAATTAACACTATTAGAGAACTCTACATGGTCTTATCGATAAGTCATAATAGAGCTTATCGATAAGTCATTCGAGAAGTCTGTAAATAGACTTATCGAGGACTCACTCGAGAACTCTAAAATGACTTTTCGATAAGTCATTTTGACTTATCGTGAACTCAGTTCTCTATACCTTTGAGTACTGTTATTCTGCCTTGTGTTAATTTTACACATTTAAGATGTAAATTAACAACTACGCAGTTTACTTAGAATTTGAAATATTCTAAGTTAATTTTTGAGTTTTTAAAAAAAATAAATATATAGAGATTTTGAAATATTTATAATTCATATTTCAGTTAATTTCCAATTAAATCAAACTAGGTTGATTTATTAGAAATTAATCTGCTGCAACACATTAGTTGAGTTCTTGCCTTAGGATGAAGAATTGAGCATTCCAATTTCACTCACAAGTCTAGTGAAGGTTGCTTCATCCAAAGGTTTAGTAAAAATGTCAGCTACTTGTTTCTCTGTTGGAACAAAAATGAGCTCAATGGTACCATTTGCAGCATGTTTCCTGATAAAATGGTACCTAACATCAATGTGCTTTATTCTAGAATGATTAACTGGATTAGCTACTATAGATATGGCACTAGTATTGTCACACATAATAGGAATTTTGTGTAACACTAGACCGTAGTCCATTAGCTAATTTCTAATCCAAAGCACCTGAACACAACAACTTCCAGCAACTATATATTCAGCCTCAGCTGTGGAAATTGACACAGATTGTTGTTTCTTACTATACCAGGATACAAGTCTTTGACCAAGAAATTGACAGCTTCCACTAGTACTTTTCCTATCAACCCTGCATCCAGCAAAATCTGCATCTGTGTATCCAACAGCTTCAAAACCAGTTCCCTTAGGATACCATAATCCCAAGTTTGGAGTTCCCTTTAAGTATTTGAAAATCCTTTTCACAGCCATCAAATGTGATTCCTTTGGATTGGCTTGAAATCTAGCACATAGACAAGTAGAAAACATGATGTCTGGTCTACTAGCAGTCAAATAAAGCAATGATCCAATCATCCCTCTGTAGCTTGAAATATCCACACTCTTGCCTTTTTTATCTTCATCCAACTTGGTTGCAGTAGACATTGGTATAGATGCAGGTGAGCTATCCACCATACCAAATTTCTTCAATAAGTCATTCACATATTTGGTTTGGCTGATGAAAATACCATCACTTCTTTGACTAACTTGAAGGCCAAGGAAGTAACTCAATTCTCCCATCATGCTCATTTCATACTCACTCTGCATTAGCCTAGAGAATCTTTGACAAAGCTTTTCATTTATAGATCCAAAGATGATATCATCCACATAGATTTGAACTAGGATCATATCTTCACCATGCTCCTTTGAGAAGAGAGTCTTATCAATAGTACCTCTAGTAAAACCATGTTTGAGTAGAAATTCTGACAGTGTGTCATACCAGGCTCTAGGTGCCTGTTTCAATCCATATAGAGCCTTGAGTAATTTGTAAACAAAGTTAAAAAATTCTGGATCTTCAAAGCCAGGTGGCTGTTGTACATAAACTTCTTCTTCTAGTTCACCATTAAGAAAAGCACTCTTGACATCCATTTGATACACCTTGAAATTTGAGTGTGCAGCAAATGCCAGAAAAATTCTTATTGCTTCTAGTCTTGCAACAGGAGCAAAAGTCTCATCATAGTCAATTCCCTCTTCTTGTGAGTAGCCTTTAGCAACCAGCCTTGCTTTGTTTCTAGTAACAATTCCATTTTCATCCATTTTATTCCTGTACACCCACTTAGTTCCAATTATGCTTCTGTTCTTTGGTGCAAGGACTAATTTCCAAACTTTGTTTCTCTCAAACTGATTCAGCTCCTCCTGCATAGCACATATCCAATCATGATCCAATGGGGCTTCTTCAGTTTTCTTGGGCTCTACTTGAGATAGAAAACACGCATGTAGGCATTCATTAGCAGTTGCACTTCTAGTTCTCACACCAGCTGAGGGATCACCAATAATAGCTTCTACTGTATGACTCCTATCTCACTTTCTAGTGTGTGTCTGTTGACTAGTACCTTCATCATTTTCTTCAGTATTACCATGACTGTCATTTCCATTCTCTCCTTCTCCCCCTGAGTTTGTGCCATCAAATTCAGGTGTCTAAAGAGAGCTTTCATTCCCATGATTTTGTTCAGAGGTCTCTTTATTTGTCATTTGTTGTGCCACAACTTCATCTTCCTCATCAGAATCACTATCAATGGTTAGATTCTCAAATGCAAGGGCTTCAGCATCATTTACATCAAGGCATTCCAAGCCTGGACACTTGTCATCATCAAAAGTCACATCTAAGCTTTCCATAATTTTCTTTGGATCAATCACATAAACTTTGTAGGCTGTTCTTTCCAATGAATATCCCAGAAAAATTGCTTCAAAAACTTTAGAGTCAAATTTTCCCACATATTCAGAGTTGTCTTTTAGAATATAACACTTGCTTCCAAACACATGTAGATGCTTCACTGTAGGCTTCCTGTTAGACATGATTGAGTAAGGTGATTTTCCATGAGCTTTGTTGATGAGATATCTATTTTGAGTGTAGCATGCAGTATTAACAGCCTCTTCCCAAAAACTAGTTGGCAACTGAGCATCTTGTAGCAAGGTTCTAGCAGCTTCAACCAATGTTCTATTTTTCCTCTCAACTACTCCATTCTGTTGAGGTGTTCTAGCTGCTGAAAATTCTTGAACAATGCCTTTGCTTTTGCAGAATTCACTTAATGTTGAGTTTCCGACATCTGTTCCATTATCACTCCTCAATCTTTTCACACTAACTTTTCCTTCAGCTTGCTTCTCAATTTTCTTGATGTGCTCAATTATAATGTTTGGAGTTTCATCTTTAGAGTACATGAACTCAACCCAAGTGTATCTTGAAAAATCATCAACCATGACAAGGGCATATTTGTTCCTTGAAGTGGACAAGACATTTACTGGCCCAAACAAGTCCATGTGAATAAGTTGCAGAGGTGCACTTATAGAATTCACAGATTTTGACTTGTGACTTGATCTTTTCATTTTTTTTTTCTGACAAGCTTCACAAACTTCCAGTTGAGCAAATTCCAGACTGGGCATGTCTCTCACAAGCTCCTTCTTGACTAAGGTATTGATTGCTTTGAAATTCAAGTGAGATAGCTTTTTATGCCATAATGTGCTTTGCTCTTCTGATGCCTTGGTGTAGAAATAACACACTCCATCCTTATTTATTGAGTCTAAGTCTACAACAAACAAGCTTCCCTTTCTTACTCCTTTAAGAGCAATTTCACCAGTCTTTTTGCTAATAAAAGCACAATCTTATTTGTTGAAAACAACTTGAAAAACTCTGTCTGCAAATTGACTAACACTTAGAAGATTTACTTCTAATCCGGCAACTAGTGCTACATCTTCAATGACAACATTTCCAGAAACAATCTTGCCATATCCCATTGTGAATCCTTTGATGTTGTCTCCAAAGGTCACCAAAGGGCCAACCATCTCCTCAAATTGTGATAGCAGGGCCTTATCACCTGTCATATGCCTGGAACATCCACTATCAATGATCCATATGACCGTCTTTCCTTTGCCCTGCACACAATGAGGATTAAGTGTGTTTAGCTACCCAAGCTGTGTTGGGCACTTTCTTCTTATTAACTGATTTTGCAGAAGTAGAATAAGAATTTTCAGATAAAATGGAATTCATAGACTGTTGAGCATTTTCCCTTTCAGATATAGAACCAACTTTTGATTCTATGAGATCAATTCTCAATTTGTGGCAACTCTTCATCACTTCCATGTTGCAGGGAATGCAGTCAAACTTGTCACAAAATGAATAGGGATCATTAGCCTTAGCTTCATTGTACTTACAGACTCCTTCAGGTGGATTGCTAACAATCTTTTTACAAAGGTGAGTTAGGTGATTCATTGATCCACAATTCTCACACCTCTTTCTAGGAGCATCTGCAACATAAGCAAAATTATTGCTTTTATTTATCCCAATCTTTCCATTTCTATTCTTCTTTTTCTTTTTGACCTCTTCAGCTTTAATCTCCTTCACAGGCTCCTTAGTTTCTTGATTGGCTTTTAGTGTTTCAACAGAGATGGAAGACTGAGTTGTCTCATCATTTTTCTTTTCCTTGTCCTCATCAGCTATGTCCTATTTGATGATCAACTCTTCTTCACTGAAGTTCACCTCACATGCCTTGAACAAAGGTGATTCAACTTTCTTCAAAATAATTGGAACATTCTCAGTTTCAGTTGATTTTCCTTTGTCACTGACATACTTCTTTTTGTTGTTCAAACCCTCATAATCAAGACCAATGGCAATGTTTGCACATGGCTTGTTCTTTTCATGATATTGGCCAATCAACTCAGAAGCATTTTTGAAGGATTTCAGCTTCACTTCATTCTTCTCCAGCCTTTCTCTCAATACTGCTTCAATTTCACTTGCACACTTTAATTTGTTCTTTAAGTATGCATTTTCTTGCTTAGCAGCATCAAGCTCAACCAGCAACAATTCAATCTCTTGTTTTTCACTCTCAAGTTTTTCATTGATCTTTTTCAATCTGCTAACTTCCTCAATTGTAGCAACCATGCTTGTATGAATGTGGAACATTTCTGTGCTCATCTTTTCAACAGTTTCCTTATATTGACTCACATTTAAATCAATTGTGGTAAGAGTTGGTACCTGTGATTTAGATGAAGAAGAATCTCCTTGCTCCAAGGCCATGAGTGCATAGTTTCTAACTTCTTCATCTTCATCATTATCTGAATCATCCCAGCTTTTGCCCTCAGCAATATAAGTTTTCCCTTGTTGCTTCTTTAGAAGAGCATCATACTTTACTTCCAATTCAAGATAGGATTTGTCTTTCTTTGCCTTCTTGGGTTTCCTACATTCTGTGGCAAAATGGCCCAACTCATCACAGTTAAAGCACCTTATGTTTGATCTATCAACAGATCCAGTTTTGTAGCTAGTTTTGCTATCAGGAGTGTACTTCCCTTTTCATTTCCAGCTGCTGTCTTTGTTGAAAGATTGTCCTTTGCTCTTGAAAAATCTTGGTTTCTTCACTCTAATGTTAGAGAATTTTCTAGCCAAGTAAGCCATTGATTTGTCTAGCTCATCAAGCTCATCAAGAGTGTAGAACTCATCTTCTTCATCCAATTCTAGTATGACTTGCTCTTTAGTGTCACTGACTCTTTTCTCACTTGTAGAAATTACTGGAGTTTGGGGTCTTTGCTCATCATCAGAGGTCTGGCCATCATTCACAATCAGTGCACTTGAGCCATCCATTACATATCCGTGACCAGCCCTTAATGATTTCTTTTGAATCATTTCAAGTTCATAAGTTTTCAGAACCCCATAGAGCACTTTCAGTGTGATTCTACTCAAATCCCTTCCTTCTCTGATTGCAGAGATCTTTTGTTCTAAATGATCAGGGAGAGTAAGCAAGAACTTCAAATTCACTTCTTCAACATCATAAAATTTATCATGAAGCTGCAAGTCATTTATCAGCTTATTAAACCTTTCAAACACATCAGTAATATTTTCCTTTGGTTTAGCCATAAAACCCTCATACTGAGAAATCAATATCCTTCTTTGATTTGACCTAACCTCCTCAGTTCCTTCACAGAGTACCTCAATCTTTTCCCAGATCTGTTAAGCAGTGTCACAGTTGACAATGTTATTATACATTACATTGTCAAATGACTCAATTAGTATCAGTTGCAAAGCACTGTCTAGGGAAACTTTCTCTCTTTCAGTTTCACTATACTCAGAGGCATCTTTGGGAGCATAATGAGCTGGAATAACCATGTCTCCATCTGTGGTTTCCTCAACTCTAACCATAGGAGTGAAGGGCCCATTCTTGAGGATCTGAATGTAAAGGTGATTGGCCATTCTTATAAACAGCAACATTTTCTTTTTCCATAAAGTGTAGTTGGCCTTATCAAAGGGAGGAATCTTGATACTACTAATTTTCTGTGTATTCATTTTTCCAAGATCTAATCTGTTTACTTTCAGATTTTTCTCTGATACCACTTGTTAGATATGAATACAACACAGGGGGGGGTGAATGTGTTTTGGCTTAAATGTTTACTTTTTGATCGACTTTGGGTTTAGCAGTTGGTTGTTATCAATGATTTTGTAGAATAGATGTTAAACATAAATAACAATGCAAATATGTAAAACAAAGATCTTCAAAACTCACTTAATTTTATATTAAAAATCAAGCAGTGTTTTGCTACAAAATCTCTAAGTTCTTGGTTTAGAACTTAGCTTCTTTCTTGAGAGAGAATACAATTTCTAATCTATTCAGTCCTATCTTAAACAAAGGACCTCAGTTAACTTTATATGATAGTTAACTTTGGTTTACACAGTGAACAATAAGAAGTGCTAATCGCTTTTCTAACCTGTCACTAATCACCTCTATTTAAGGGAAAAGTGAGATTTCCATATCTAGATTAGCATATCTTCATCCACTGTGTATTGGTTGATCCTCCTTTGTCAGTTAATCTTCACCATTAATCTTGCACATCTCTCAAGCTGCATTTTGTAGACTTGTCAATCCAGCTGTGTGAATTGTTTGTTGATTTGCAACCTTGGATATTGAACTGTTCTGCAATTCTGTACTTAGAGAAATTTCTTCACTTCGAGATCTCCAATTAAGCTGTAGAGAACTCGACATCTCGATAGGCATGTTGGCTTGTCGATATCTCTGAAACTTCATTGTTGACTTGACTTATCGACAACTCTGAGTTCTCTAGTGAATTTTGGTTTATCGATAACTCAGAGTTCTCTAATGGACTTTGGCTTATCGATAACTCAGAGTTCTCTAATGAATGTATACTTTTCGATATCTCTGAGTTCTCGAATGGGTATCTGACTTATCGATATCTCCAATAGCATTTCCTGAGTTCTCGATAGACAATTCCTGAGTTCTCAATAGGCCTTTCTGAGTTCTCGAATAACTTCTCTATAACACTAATTCTGTGACTTGTAGAGATCTTGACTTAGAATATTTTTCACCAAACAGAATTATTCAACTCCAAGCTTCTTCATAATTCTTCTGAGGCATGACCTTCTTGATCTTCTTCTAGATAGAATTCTTAGGCTTGACACTGTTTAGGGAAAAATGCTCCAGTCTGCTCCATTTACATTTTACAGACATTAAGTGTTACAAGTATAAATTACAGATTAAGGTTACAATACAACTAATCTTAGGGTTGTCAATATGACTTAGTCTTGTTATGATACAGGCATGTCTTGCACAACATAGTCGTTCAAGGAGAAAGAGCAAGAGAGGTAGAGATGGAGTTTTTGGGTGCTAGTACACATCAATCCTTCAAGAAAAGCGTTTGTGTGGATACCTTAGAGCGTAAATCGCGAGAGCAGGATACGTGGTGATTCAACAAGGTTTGGAATTCCATTAACTCCATTAATGAACTCTTAAAGCTTCTTTAAGGTAAAGATTCTTATAATGAATTAAATATTTATTTTCGCATGGATCCTGTATAGGGTTTCAATTTTAATTATGGTTTTAATTTAATTTTACATCATTTCCATTGCTTTTATGTGCACGAAACCCTTCATGTAAATCACGTCAGATCTCAAAGATTTGCTACTTGGATTTTGACCAAAAATCGAACTGTTTCGGTAATCAAAAAAGTGTAGGAATATTTAATTCCTCAAAATGGATTTATAAAGAGATATTCTTAATCTAGGAATTAAATATATATAAGTTGGGTTCGTCAGAATTTGGAAATGAGAAAGTTTGAAACTGCGATGAATAGTGCCGGATGAATAATAATTTTTTTTGTCTACGATCAATCCCATATTTCAACGGAAGTTTCAGAATAATAAATGGTTATTAAGTGTGTGATTACAAATTAGAAATGAAGGCAAGGATTTGAGGAACGATTAATAAAAGAGAATGCAATAATATTGGAATTAGAACCTTTACAATTTAATCAAACTTAAAGAATTAACTTGCAATTTGACAAAGTTTACCCTGATAAAAACCAACCCAAACCTCACACTTATCAAAAACAAGAAGGAGCAGACTCCTTCCCCCCATTTTAAAAGAAAAAACAAGCTTGAGGAGGAGGAAGAAGAAAGAGTGAAGTTTGCTTGTTTCTCCACCAAACGTTGCGCACAAAAGCTCGAATCGAAGGTCTTCTCGAGCTCGTTCTTTTGAAGGTAACCTCTCCAACATCCACCATCTCTAGAATGATCATTTATCAAGTTATCTAGGCTTCTGAATAGTATTTATATAAAATTATTTTCTTGAAACTTAAAGATGAAAGCAAGTATGTATTGTTTATGTTAATGGTTGATATTTTAAGCGATTAGATGAGTTGTCGTTGAGTTTTGAAGATTGGGTTTTGAATTTTTCTTGAGGTTTAATGGAGGATTTGACTGAGTAGAGGGAGTATAAGGTGGATGGTGAGTTCTTCTTTGATTGGTTATGCTTTGTAATGAGATTTGGATCTCGAAAACGCCGTTCATAGTCGTCGTAATGTCCGCATAACATTACACATCGTAGGCTATTTTGTAGCACATTTTTTAAACTGTAAAATGCTTATTTTCATGAACAACTGGTCAAGAATATAAAGAGCTTGTCTTTTAATTTATAACCATATAAGGATTGTGTCGAGAAGATTTACCGTTTAGGAAAAACGGTCGTTTTCGTAAAAGCGGCGTAAATACTAAAATTCTGTAGGAGACTCAACTTTTAAAATATTTTTCATCGAGTTAACTCCTATTTTTGAAACAAAAGTTTTATGATAAATATTAAAAATACGCAAAAAGAGTTTGGAAGTAGTTTCGTATTTAAATATGAATTCCTTGATTTATTAAAATTGTTATAGTATGAGTCACATAATAGTAATTATCAGGAAAGTCAATTCTAGAGGCACTACTTTGACCATCCTTTCTGACCAAGATAAAAGGGTAGTTTCAAATAAGTTAAAACATGAAAGTTGTTGAGGATTATCATGACTACTTATTACTATAGCGAATGAGCGTAATGATCATGGATTAAGTATAAGTTATACTTGTGTTTACTAGAATCGATATAGGTTTGTGGATTAGTATCGAGGTCTTGGCAAGTAATGAGTTAATGGAGTTGATTATGTTTTTTAGTTATTTATTAGCTACTGAAGCTTATTTAGATTATCATATCAGTTGATAGAATCAGTCGGAGCAAGTGGAGCTCTGAGGACATTAAGGACTGTGAGAACCCTTGAGATTATATAGCTAGACTTCAGGCAAGTTTTCAAACCTTATACTCTATTTTCAAAATATTATATCTTTGTTTTGCATGTAAGATGTAAGTATGTTATGCAAGTTTCCTAACCCTGTTTTTACATAATAAAACATACTATTGTTGTTTATGTAAATTTCTTAAAAAACTATATCTAACTTATCAAAGAATAATTTATTCTTATGAAGCAAGTTTTCAAAAACTTTTACTGTTGTTGTGATATTGATATGCATGAATGTTTTATAACACAATATCTTGCGATATAATATATGTATGATTTTAAAGTTAAAATCTTATGTTTTATACGCGTGCATATTTTGAAATGATTATTTTTCGGTAATAAAGTTCAACTGTTTTAAAGTAGAGCTTAAGAGCTGCATATTACCTATACTAGTGATAAACAGTATTTTGCGTATATCCTTAGTATAAGGCACCCTAAGTTGAACATGGTACATAAACCGGGAAGCGATGTTCCCGAGCATATTATATATATAGTTTTTGATAACTATTAATCGAATAAGGATTATTCGATAGTGTTGAATAATAAACAAACATTACTTTCGATTATCCAAATAAAATTTTTACTTAGGTATAAGTATATTTTTTATTAATTAAATATTTTTTAAAGTATTAGTTTCAAAACTTTTTACTTTATTTATTTTATAAAAATTATTTTTTATTAAATATTATTTAAAAAATAATGCTCATATATTATTCTAATATTTTGAAAAGATTTATATTATTTAAATTATCTTTATCTTAAACATTTTCAAAAATGTTTTCGAATCTTACAAAATGATTTTAAAAGTTAGAGCGGATCCCAAAACTGTTTTCAAATTTAAATCTTTCCTTTAGATGAGGATTTAAATACTCACTCAAAATATAGGGGATCCGGCTCAAGAAATGGGATATCTTTATCTTCGCAATGAAGTTGCTAGGTGGATAAAGAGAGTCCCGATTACTTACCCAACATTCGGGAAGTCATACATGGAATAAGTTAATCCATTAACAAGTATCGCTTGAAAAATATTGGTGAATTACCCTTTCCAACTAGATACAGCTTCTTGGTGGAGTTGTATCGACAAGTTTCTACTTGGGGAAAGGGAAGACGAGCTTTACGTTTCAGAGTCATGGATTTCATCTGAACTAGGAGTGACATAAGTGGCCTAGTGGCGCGGGCCCAGCCTTATTTTTATTATTGGCCCAAATGGCCCAGAAGTTCTGCTGCGGTGGTTCATTCCTTAGGAGTCTAAGGCTGATAGATGATAAATTCCAGCGGATCTCCTCTACATGTAGATAATGGTGGGTTATACGACGGTGACTGATCATCGCAAGTCAACTTCCTGGCGCGACATACTCCAGAAATGAGTTCATCAACCAGTTTGGATATTTCTGCAACACTATCCAGAGCACCCCGATAGAAAGGCTACGGCTGAGTGACCGATGAGTGTTGGCAGAGTCAAGTATTTAAAATGGTGTTTTGATGATGAAGTATCTCATAACTTCATATTTTGATAATGACCTGAGAATTGAGTTTTCTTGAGAGGATAAAAGCCCTCAAAAGTCTTTGCGAAAATGTTTTATACAAGCTTTACCTTGTAACTTCATCTTTATGATGAACTTTTCAAAACTAATTATACTTTGAACAACAGTAGTTCACGTAGCTTTTCTGAAAAGATACAAGTATATTGTAGTATCTTGTAACTTCATCTTTTAAACTTATATCTAGTAAATGATTATCTATGCATGGTAAAGATTTTCAGAAAAAATTTAAGGTAAGGTTAGATATATGAGATCACCTTGTAATGTTATTTTACACAGTTTATATAATGGAACTCTGTGTATATTATGCATGGCAGAGGATTTCAAAGTTTTATGAAAAGAATATATATTGAACTACCTTGTAACTTCATCTTTTAGAATATATCGGAACTTTGTTCATATTTGCATAATAAAGGTTTTCAGAGGTATTATGAAAAATGCTATATATATATTGCTAACCATATATATATATATATTGCTAACCATATATATATATATATATTATTTTGGGCTTTATTGCTCTCTTTTATTCAGTATTTTGAACTATATGTTATCATCAGAAATTGGGGAATGTTCCCTTATATAGTATTTCGAACCTTATAGTATTTCGAAATCAAGGATATGTCTTAGAGATTTTGGTTGATATACCAATAAAGGTTATTGAAATTCAAACTTATAAGTGCTGAAAATATTTAATCTATGGTAGGGATACTTGTTGAGCATTAATGTGCTGACCCATGCATTATTTATTAAACCTTTCAGTAGCTGGAGAATATAGTCAATCATTTCGTACTACGAGGAACAGAAGTGGAAGAGTCAACCCTGAGATAGCCAGTTCAGAATGGTTAATACATGAGTAAGTTGCATAGATGCATCTAGTGTTAGAGAGACTTATTTATAAGTATTATTATAAATAGAACTTCGGGTAGATGTTGTATTTTATAGTAGAAGATCCTGATTAGTACATTTGGTTTGTAATAACTAATGCTACTTTTGAGAATCATTTCTAAGGCTCTAACTTGTGTGTGTAAGAGATTGGGGTCATTTGGTGTTGTATTATTGGATTATTGTGTTAATACAGGTAATATATATTTGGATGGTAGCGTAACGACTCAGATCCCTGACCCAGGATTTGGGGATGTTACAATTCTGTTTAAGGTGTTTTGGTGAGTTATCATCAAGACTAGAACATATTCCTAACAATCTCCCCCAATTTATGTCTGATGGAAATTATAGGCATAAATTCAGGTTGATTTGATGATAACAAAATACCCTATAAAGATAATATTGAAAAGTAGACAATTTTCAAAGTGCTTTATTATAATAGAAATTGCAAAGGAGGTTAAAAGAAGTTTATGTGCCATTTTCAAGGTGCTCCTATAGTCTGAGCAAATTATTTTCATTTCCTTGATTCCCATATTTTTCTTCCCAACTTATCATTATTTTCCTCAATCTGGAGTTGAAGATGTTTGTAAAACTCAGCTTCATTTTCTTCATTTACATCCAGCATCTCCTGCATCTCCTTAAGAGTTTCATTACTTGAGATTTTGAGCTAGTTTTCAATTCTAAAAAAATCTTCTGATAAACTTCTCATTTCTAAACTCCATGATCCAGTAAGGTTTCATGTGCACCCTATCTCCAGTCTTTGTAATTATTAGAAACCATGGTAGTGCATTAGGATCTCTCCAGCTTTGTTTGATTTGAGTTATCTTCCTGAGTATTTCCGATTTAGCAAACTTTGTGAATCCAAAGTCATTCCTCATTGCAGTAAATACCTTGGTTAAAACACTGTAGCTTTCCTCAAGAATCCTATAGAATGGCCATATCCTCTTATAACCACCCTTGAATCTGAAAATCAATCTCTCTGGAAGTTTGGTAATAGCATCAATTCCTCTCACTTCTTCTAATTCTTCCAAATAGAGCTCAATAACAGAGAATTATTTGATGTCACAGATGTAGAGTTGATTATCTTTATTGACAATAGGCTTATGTGGTTTTGAGATAGCTTTTGTTGGATGTAGGGTAGGCTTTTTCTTCTTTCTTGATGTTCTTTTCTTGGTTGGTAAGGGGATGTTCAAATCATGGATTGGTAACTCTCCAATCTATAGGTTCTTCTTTGGGCACTATTGATTCACCATGATAGTTTATCCCAGGATATACCTTGGTTTCAATTGGTTCCTCTTTGGGCACAGTTGATTGAGTTGAAGAAACAGATTGACACGGATCACTCTTCTTCTCTGAAATTTTACTTGCCCACTTAGCTCTCACCTTTATTCTTTTGCCTATTTTCCACCCAGGCTTCTCTTCCTTTTCATTAGCCAATGTCTTTTTCAGTTTCAGTAGCAGGCTTCTCAATCTTTTTTTGAGCTTCCTTAGTAGCCCGCTTTTTCTTTGGCTTTGGTTGTGACTTTAGTCATAAGCTTCTTCTTTCTTTGCTTCTACAAACTTGGGATGTCCACCCATTATACAGATCAGTTCTCCATGTCTGTAAATTCGTGATATCCTTTTTCTCAATGTTGCATCTTTGGTTGTCTTGTAGCTAGCAATTGATTTGCCCATGAGTTTCCGCTCATCAGGCCTGGGAGGTGAGTAATCTAGCTCCATTGGGTGTTTGCTCATAAATCTAAAATTTGAAGATTTAGGCTTGAGTACCACAATGGGTTTTAACTCATTTTCAATTGATGTTTCTCCCTTTGCACCATTTCCCAGCTTCAATTCATCAGATGTAAGAGGCTTCAACTGTGTGATATATTTCATAGATACTGATGGTTTTTTAGTTGAGCCAAATACTTGAGCTATTTTTTTTATCTATCTTCTGTTTTTGTTCATTAAGTTTCATCTCAGCTGCAGCTGGATTGATCAGGTTTATGGTGTCCAACTCTCCCCTTATTGGTGGCTTTAATAGAGGGAACTATTACCTTAGTGACTTGTACATGCACACCCTTCTCCCCCTTTTTGTTATTATCAAGGAGAGGTGTAGAGGTTAAAGATTGTGCAGCCACCAGTTGTTGGAGTAACTAAGTTTGTGTGTCTTATCCTTGAAGTATCTTGGCCAAGAAATCTTCAACATTTGTCATTCTTGTATTCAAGGCCTCAACTTTTCTACATAGGTCTTCTTCCTTCCTTAGCTCCTGTTGTAGATATCTCATGGTTGTGGCAAGAAGCTTCTAATCCAGCTTATTGTACATATTCTTTTTGACTTCATCAATAGATTATTTTAGATCATCCCAATATAGAGTCTGTTTGAGTTGTTGAATTTTATGAATTGGCAGAGACTCTAGATGGGCTTGTAGAAGAGAACGTGTACTAGTATTTGAAGTAGCTTCTAAAGCTGATTGAGTCTGTTTGATGAGCTTCATAAGACTGGAGTTGAAGTGATGAGAGCTGCACTCCCAACTGAACATCCAATTAGGAATATCAGTGGTAGAACTGTGACGCCCTCTAAACCTAGGTCAGAAGTTTGGGGTTCATAACACTCATATAATATATAAACCTGTATATGAAATATTACAGCAATGACCCTTTATTACACAACCATGGACCGCAACAGGTTAAAGTATGAAAACAAGCCACAACCTTAACTTTTATTACATCGTACCGAATACCCACTAGTTTAACTTACAACTGATAATGAAAGCATTCTTACAAGATTACATAACTCAACTACACTGTAAAGCTCCTGCTAGCTCAATTCAACTCAACCTGGAATCCTAGCTCGCACGTTGGACTGGGAATCCTCGCTACCAACAACTTCCTTTTTAACTGTAAAATCATATAAAAGATTCGTAAGAGTGAGATAACTAGATCAGCAAGTCATAATAGCAATAATTGAGGTTAAGTAATGATTAATTGAAATGATTCAGAGGAATCAAGTTTCTTGTCAAACAATCATTAAAATTGGATATTCATTTTAAATTTTAAAACCAAGGTTAGGCTGCTGATCAGTCATGCACTAACCCCGAGCAAGGCACATAGCTCTGCTCTATAAACTGGATCCAAGGCACACATTGGCCTAATTTGACCACGAATCTGGTCCACATAAAGAAAATATCCAATTCTAAAAGAATTCAATATAATAAACATTGCAATTCAATAAAACTGAATCATACTCAATATTGATAAAACATTTGTTTCAGAGCAAAATGCAATTTTTGGGTATCACCATGGTATATCAAGGTATGTATGAAGAATGGCTTCTATCCTGTAAAAGAATCAGGTAATAGATTAACAATGGTTTAATGGTTATACAAGGTTTAGTTCTTTTGAAGTAACAAGGTGTTGTAGAATATAAAAGTCTCTGTATGTTCAAGCAATTCTGCTCCAGTGTTTGGTGTATGATGTATATGTATTTGTGGAGTAGTATTGTATTTGTGTGGTTTAATATCTGGGTATTCATCAATCAATGATTTACAAGGAATAAGGCTTACAGCTCAGAATCAAATGATGTGATCAGGGTTTAGAGTTGAATAATTTAAAGCACTTACAAAATAAAACAGAACTATTTTGAACATTAGCAACATGTCACAAGAAAGGTCATAAATACTTGCAATATATGTCGAGGAAGTGTAATAACTCGAATTTTTAAGACCTTGTAAAATGTTTAATGAATAGTAACCCTGACGGACGGGGAAAACTTTTTAGCCCACACTATGTAGTGCATGAGAAAATGAGTTTCGGAGTTGATATTATGATTATACGTACCAAATGAGTGTATGTAAACGCTATTAGTTTTCGACAAAAATGAACTTTGAAAAATGACCATATTTACAAATCATCGAGGATTACGGGAATCACAATATAATTACGAATTTAAAACCCTACGGATTTATATCCAAGTATGGTAATTCAAAACATAAGAAATAAATATGAAAGGAATTACGTCGCGAACCATTTACGAGGAAGTATTACAAAAACATTTAAGCGACCGAGCGCGACCGAGCGAACGTATAAACGATTAATAAACGTAACACACTAACTAACCATGGTAAGAAAGTAACCATGGTTACTTTATCAAATAGTGAGCTAAGGTGTAGGATGATCAACCAAGGCTAAGGAAATATTGAGCTAAAGGAGCTAAACAAGTGGCTTAGCATGTAAACTAGGAAGCTAGTTGGATTTGTCCCCAAGATTTGTAACAAGAATAAAATCCTAGGATCTAAACTAGAGAATAACAAATAAATATAAGATATCACAAGCTATCACTTGCATCATTCCAAGAAGCAACCAAGAAACAAACACAAAAAACTCTCTCCTCATTCTTCAAGAACATCCATTCGGCTTTTCTTCTTAAAGCCAAGAAACTAAAATCAAATCTTCAAGCTCTAGCCATGGATGAATTCTCCCATTAATTCTCAAGCTTCCTAACAACCAAACTAAGATAATATAAATCTTTGAGCTCTTTTTATCAAGGTTTGATGGGTGAAATAAAATCAAGAAAGTTGAGAATGAATAGAATGAATAGTAACTCTTCTTTGGTTTCTTGATTTCAATGGTTGTTTTAGGTTCCTAAAACCATACTAAGCACTCCCAAGACTTCACCATCATCAAGAAAAAATCTCAATCTCTCAAAAAAGGTAAAAATCTTTGACCCAACTTTATTTAAGATTTAAGTTCAAGATCCTTTTAGTATGTAGTTGTAAACCTAGTTTTAGTGGTGGTATTGTTAAAATCTTGATGTTTAGCTAAGTAGATTTAAGGTTGATTGTTGTTGCCTCAAGAACATGATGTTATTGAGATGATTTAGTGTGTTGATGATGATATGTTGATTTTTGGTGGTAGTATAAAGATTTAAGGCATAAACGAAAATTCGATCGTAATCATAATCTCGTTAAAACAAACAAAACGTAACTTTAAGATTCTGCAGAAAGTCCCGAGGATGTAACTGTAGTTTCTTGAAAAATAACCCTTTATTATGATAGAAAATTTTATAAGGATCTTTTAGGCGCTTGAATCTCTTGATTTTGATTTACGGATCAAAAGTTATGATCATTTTACTAAAAGTGATTTACGTGACAAAAACTGCTACGAATTATAAATTTTGAAAATATAAAGGATCGACTTAAGAATGTTCATAAATCATGAAATTTTTACAGAGAGTAGTATTTTGAGTTTCCTAAGTATAATAAAAATTTCAAGTGAAAATAATGATTTTTCAATTTTAAAAAAATATCGGAGCCGAGATCGCGCGATTAGAAACCGTAGAATCCATAAGCGGAGCCGACGGCGAAAATGAAAATGAACTTAAGTTACTTAGAAAAAGGAAGCGACCATAATGTGAATAAGGACTTAAAGTAATAATAAGGTTACAATAAGTTGAGAGGGTGCGTAATAAGTAGCACATGAGTGCGAGTCACCGTAAATTAGAACGAGACCTAACGAAATGAATGGTGTTTATGGTTATAGATTTCCGAGCGGAACCTAGAGCATCCTCCACCTTGAGATACCCAGGCAAGTTTACGAACCCAACTCCATTTACTGTTGTGTTGTGAAAGGATTATTTTATTATCATTGCATAAATACCATGCTTTCCTGATACACAATAATTGAATTTTTAATGTAGCGATGTTGTAAGATAAGTATATATCGTAAAATATTTAATTCCGCTTTAAGCGTGACATATAATTATAAGACCGAGAGTCGGTCGGGATTTTAAGATGAAAACCCGGGAATCATTCTGGTGATATTATTAGGACAATTAAAAGTCCATAATAGTACAATTTGAAGGACTCAACGTCCACTTATGATATATTAAATACCTCGAACTTTTAAAACGATTTCCAAAGATCGTATTCCCTCAACTATACTTTATCGTTCGATTAAGAAATATTTATTAACTATTCATTTATTATGGGAGAAGTATTCTCCAACCTTTATTTATTTCAAACTCTATTAAATATGAAAGTTTATTATATTACGTAAACATAAATTAGTTGAGGAATATTGTTTAAATATTCTTTTTAAGTAAACTCATTCTAGGTTTAATTATTTACCGATTAATATTTAATTATTTATTATTTATTAAAGGATTTATTTATGATTTAAAAATCATAGAACCTGATTTACAATACTTTCTGATTTTCGGAAAATCATTCCAATAATTTCAGATCGTCGAAAATATCATCTCGACTTATTTTTAAATATTTTGAATATAATTTCAAAGGGAAACCCCCCTATTAAGTATGTGTTGACAACGGTCAACTCACATCCTTAGTACTTCCTCCGAAAGATTCGGAAGTACGTATTCATATACATATATACACTAATAAATCAAGTTGTTCCTATCAACCAGCAAAACGCTTGGGGGAACTTCGATGAGGTTCGAGTTCTCGAGATATGATAAAATTTCCTAAAGGACAAAGGAGGGGTAGGATCCAAGTACTTCGTGTATTGGATAGACTACTGGTAACGTAGGAGACGGTACTATACGTACCTAAGGACCTGCGAAGTGTGTGTATACCCAAAATAAGGACACATAGCCCGGATGCGGAAAGGGTGATAACCGGGATACGAAGGTGTCATCCTTCTACTAGTAGAAAAGGTTATTTTTATCGTAGTACGACTGATCATCGTATGCGGCGGCTCCAACGAGTGTCCTATTCTTTCAATTGGAATTGTGATGCAATACCGTAACCCAAGCCTAGGTGCTGGGTTTACTTTTAAGGTATTCGCAGGATAATAAAATCCACTAAAGGATTGTTTTCATAAGAAGGTGTGTATCACCAAGGAAAACTATGTTCGAATAAAATGTAATTATCTTATAAGATGTTTTACGTAAGTTTACCATTACAGTCATTTTCATACTGTACATTATTATGCTGAGCATTATAGCTCACACCTGTTTTCTTAAATTGACACAACACAGTAGTGAATCAAGTTTTCTACCATGAGAACCATAGCCAGGAAATGAGTAGGAAATGGCCAGCTGTTCCGTAGGTTGTTTGGTGTTGTACTGCAGGTAGTCCGAATAAGCTGGATTGGTTTTCAGTTGTTTTTAGTTCGGCTTATTTATAAGTATGACTTATGTAAGGTAATAAACAAGAAATGTATTTTTGGCCGATGGACTTGCCTTACTTAAAGGTTACTCCCCGGTAAGACTTAATTACTTTTGGGTTGTATTAATTATCACTTTGTGATTTGATTTACTCTAGTTATGAATGTTTCGTTTTCAAGACAATAACCTGTAAGTGTGTGTGTGTGTTAAATGTGGGGTCGTAAGGTGTGAGTATTTATATATTGTGGCGTGAGGTATGTGGTTTGTAGTGGTTTAGATGGCATGGCCTCCGAGATCCCTGACCCCGGATTTTGGGGAGCCATAGAAATGGTATCAGAGCCTTAGGTTATCAAATCTTGGAAATGATAGGATATAAAATACATAGACATAAGAATAATAAATAATCAATTAGAGCTCAAGTCGAGTTCATCGTCGGGCTACATGGGTAGTCTTGACAGTTTTAACCCTCAAGGGAATTCCGACTCTAAGTTAGTAACACCTTGCCTATTGTGTCAGGTACCAGTGAAGCCTAGGAGGGAGGCTGACCTTCCTGTCCCCATAGCTGATGATGTTGAGATGCCTCAGGGAGACGACTTAGGCCGGAGGGATGTAGAGATGTACCCTCTCCCGACTATTCACTCTTCTACACCACACCCAGGGATGTAGAGCCCTTTGCCCTATACTAATGATGATGAGGAAGATGGGATGGATGCACAGATCTACGAGGCTTATGACATATCCTCTAGTGACCCAGACTCACCTCTACCACCCCCAATGACCATACATGTAGCTGTACACGATTGGATGGTGGCTCAGCTTAACGCTGAGATCACTGCGGCATCTGCCCGTATTGTGGAGTTACGCCAGACACTGATAGACGAGAGAGCCATTAGACTAGGATACCCAGGGGACTTCAGAGTTGCTTCCCCGGCCATAGCCCGCAACGAGATTGATGGGATCGAGCTCCGTACCCGGGTTCAGATGAGGATGACAATGATTGGAGGATATATCCCGGTAGTTGATGCAGAACTGATGTTGGCGGGAGCGATGAGGAGGGTGCATGACCTCATGCGCAGTGACAGTGACTGAGGGACTAGTGACTAATTATGGACCTTGAAGAAGGCTGGGTGACTTGTCACCAATTTTGATAGGATAACTAGTAGTAGATAGCATTCCTAGCCCTTCAGGGTACACGACTTATGTATTTACATTTCAGTATTCAGGACAAGTAATGATGTATTATAATAAGGCTATGTATGAAATCAGTTAGTTGTTTTGTCCCCAAGATATAATTGGGAGACCATATGGTATATATATCTAGCAGTTATTTAGAAATGGATTTCCATATTGTTTCACCTAATAAAAACATGCTAGATAATAGATGACAGGCTTACATATGAACAAATTAATCCAATTATAAAATATTGCAACTATATTGACAAAATTTTCCTTATCAGAACAATGCCACCCCGTAGAAGAGGAACCAGGGCACAACCCGCAGAATTTGTTAACCAATAATGGAATGAACCTGACCCTGTAGTGAATGAAGAAAGTGAGGAGGACCTAGACTATAATGAATATGATGAGGAAGAATATGTAGAAAAAGTGGCTGAGGATACCCTCCAAGGAGAGAACCCCATGAATGAGTTTATGGAACTGTTAAGGGAAAATCTAAACCAACAGCCTATTCCACCACAACCGCATGCTGCCCAACAGACTGCAGCCACTGCCTTCAGGGCATTCAAATCTCTCAAACCCCCAGAGTTTCTAGGATCTGCCGACCCCGTTGAAGCATGGGCCTGGCTCAAAGAGATAGAAAAGTCCTTCGAGATACTAGGTGTAGAGGAATGATACAAGACCATTTTCGCTTCTTACATGCTGAAAGGAGAAGCTAATTACTGGTGGGAGTCCAAACGAAACCTAGAGACTGATGCTGTGATTCCATGGGATAGATTTACCCGACTATTCTTAGAAAAGTATTTCCCTAGGTTTATGGAAACCCATATGGAGATTAAGTTTCTAGAGTTGAAACATGATAAGATGACTGTGGCAGAGTATGAGGCCAAGTTTACTTAACTATCACGATTTGTGCCTGAGTTCGTGAATACCGAAGAGAAGAAAATGTGAAGGTTTCAGCTTGGTCTGAAATAGTGGATTCAGAACCGAGTAGCAGTACTAGAGCTGACAGATTATGCCACCTTAGTGCAGAAAGCCTCGATTGTCGAAGCTGGAAGTGAGCAGAGTGTGAAGGAAAAAGAAAATAGGAAGAGGAAAATAGGAAGCCAAGGCGGAGGAGGAGGAGTAGGAACCGGGAACAGGAGCCTTCCAAGAAGGTTCGTTAGGGGAGCGGTGTCCCAACTTGCACGAGGCCCCGGATTCAGAACAGCCCCAAGCGAGAGTGTTGGCCAGGGCGGCGGACAATCTAGGGCAACATTTCATAGCCAACCTCGTGCCCCAATACCAGAATGTCAGAAATGTGGAAAAAGACACCTTGGAGTATGCACCCAGGCGAGAGCCCCTCTGAAATATTACAGGTGCGGCCAACCCGGACACCTTGCCAACAACTGCCCCCAACACAACAAGATGTGTTTCCAATGTGGGAAAGTAGGGCACATGAGAAAGGATTGCCCGACATTGAAGCCCCCAGCCTCAGGAATGAGCAGAGCTGCATCCAACCGGCCCCCAACTGCTAGGACCTTCAACATGACCGTTCAGGATGCTATCTGAAACACTAACGTTATAGCAGGTACCCTTCTGTTAAATTCCGAACATGTAAATGGCCTATTTGATTCTGGAGCAACCAAGTCATTTATATCTCAAGATTTTTTTAAAAAGTTAAAACTTAATGCCATACCCTTACGTGAGGTATTACAAGTGGAAATAGCAAACAAAGAAATAATTCCTGTAAATCAAGTACACCCTAAATACAAGTTGAAATTAGAAAGAAGAGTCTTTGAAGTTGACCTAATCCCATTTGCGTTATGAGAATTCGATGTAATCTTAGGAATGGATTGGTTATCCAGTAATGGAGCGCAAATAGATTGTGAACGGAAGAGGGTAAAGATAAGAGCGTAAAATGGAAAAGAAGTAGTGTTTAGAGGTCAACGACAGACCCAGAAATTTCTGACCATGCTACAGGAAAAAAGATTGTTAAAGAAAGGTAACGAGGCCTATTTAGCTTATGTGGTAGATACCAAGAAGGAAGATCCTAATATACAGGACATACCCATAGTGAACGAATTCGAGGATGTGTTTCCAGAGAACTTACCAGGGTTGCCACCCGACAGAGAAATAGAATTCGCTATGGAATTAGCACCAGGATCGACACCAGTGTCCAAGGCCCCATATAGGCTAGCCCCAATTGAGATGAAGGAATTAGCTTCTCAACTGCAAGAACTATTAGATAATGGAATGATAAGACCCAGTGTGTCGCCTTGGGGAGCGCCAGTACTGTTCATAAAGAAAAAGGATGGCAGTATGAGATTATGCATAGACTATCGAGAATTGAATAAGCTGACTATTAAGAATAGGTACCCTCTCCCTAGGATTGATGACCTATTCGATCAACTCAAGGGAGCTGTACATTTTTCTAAAATAGATTTGAGGACAGGATATCACCAGTTGAAAATCAAACCTGAGGATATACCGAAGACTGCTTTTCACACTAGGTATAGACACTATGAGTTATTAGTCATGTCGTTTGGGCTAACCAATGCACCCGCAACCATTATGGATTTGATGAACAGAGTGTTCAAAAGGTACCTAGATATATGTGTGATAGTTTTTATAGATGATATTCTAATCTACTCAAAGACAGAGCAAGAACATGTAGAACATTTGAGGATAGTCTTAGAAATCCTGAGGAATGATAAATTATATGACAAGTTCTCCAAGTGCGAGTTTTGGTTAAGGGAAGTTCAGTTCTTAGGACATGTGGTGAGTAGCAAATGAGTTTTAGTTGACCCTGCCAAGATAGAGGCGGTGTCCAACTGGGAAAGACCAACTACCCCAACAGAGGTTAGGAGCTTTGTGGGTTTAGCAGGATATTACCGAAGATTCGTGCAAGACTTTGCTAAGATAGCCGGTCCACTGACTAGACTTACCCGGAAGACAAAAAAGTTTGTATGGACAGAATAATGTGAGGAAAGCTTTCAGGGACTGAAAAGGAGGCTGGTGTCAGCACCAGTACTCGCTCTTCCCGATGGAAAGGGAGAGTTTGTGATATACAGCGACGCATCGCTTAAAGGATTAGGATGTGTGCTTATGCAGCACGACAAAGTTATAATGTATGCCTCTCGGCAATTGAAGGAGTATGAGAGCAGATACACGACATATGATCTAGAATTAGCAGCCATAGTGTTTGCCCTAAAAATTTGGAGACCCTACCTGTACGGTGAGAAATGCGAGATTTACATAGACCATAAGAGCCTCAAATATATTTTACTCTGAAGGAACTGAACATGAGACAGAGGAGATGGTTAGATTTGATTAAGGACTACGACTGTGAAATTTTGTATCACCCAGGTAAATCCAATGTGGTGGCTGACGCCCTTAGTAGGAAGGAAAGACTCAAAATGATAATGACATATGAGGAATTGATTAAAGAATTTGAGAAGATGGAAATTGACGTAAAGATGACCGGTAAAGGAACAGAAGGATTATTTGAGATTAAGCTAGTGCCGGAACTGAGTGAAAAGATACGAGTATGTCAGGAAAAGAAGATGAGTGAAGAAAGAGGAACATTGACCAGTGAGGAAGTGAGATGCGAGAAGGACGAGAGAGGGATCATGAGGTATGCATCCCAAATTTGGATTCCCAATGTGCAAGACTTAAAGGACGAGCTGCTGCATGAAGGGCACAGCTCCAGATATTCAATCCACCTAGGAAGTACGAAGATGTACCGTGACCTTAAGGAATATTATTAGTGGCCCAACATGAAGAGAGAAGTAGCAGAGTGGGTCAGCAAGTGCTTGACGTGCCAGAGAGTGAAGGCTGAACATCAGCGACCTAGTGGACTTTTACGGCCCCTGGAAATTCCGAAATGGAAATGGGAGCATATAGCCATGGATTTTGTGACAGGGCTACCAAGGACAAAGACCAATCACGACGCCATATGGGTTATCATAGATAGATTGACCAAGTCCGCACACTTCCTACCAATCAACGAAAGATACACTGTAGACAAGCTAGTGGATATTTACTTAGAGGATATTATAGTGAGACAAGGTGTCCCTGTTGCCATAGTATCAGATCGAGACCCAAGGTTTAATTCCCGATTTTGGAGAAGCTTCCAGGAATGTGTAGGCACCAGACTAAACATGAGTACCACTTACCACCCCCAGAATGATGGACAAAGCAAAAGGACTATTCAGACCCTAGAAGATATGTTACGAGTATGTGCCATTGATTTTAAAGGGAATTGGAATGACCACTTACCCCTGATCGAATTTGCTTACAACAACAGCTATCACGCTAGCATAGGAATGCCTCCGTATGAAGCTCTTTATAAAAGGAGATGTCGCTCTCCCCTATGTTGGGATGAAGTTGGAGAACACAAGATAATTGGACCAGAGTTAGTCCAATAGACCAGGGAAATGGTAGGACTTATCAGGAAAAGACTGGTATCAGCCCAGGACAGACAAAAGAAGTACGCCGACCAGACCAAGAAGGATAGAGAATATGAAGTAGGAGATTCAGTGCTAACGAGGGTATCTCCGTGGAAAGGAGTGATGGGATTTTAGAAGAAAGGGAAACTAAGTCCCAGATTCATGGGACCCTTTGAAATTCTGAGGATAATAGGACCTTTAGCTTACGAGGTGACGTTGCCCCCTAATCTGCAACAGGTGCACAACGTGTTCCATGTGTCCATGTTAAGGAAGTACCATGCAGATGCACAAAACATAATAGAATACGAGAAGGTAGACTTATAACCAGACCTGACCTACATTGAGCAGCCAGTAAGGATAATGGACCAAAAAGAACAAGTGCTGAGGAACAAGACTGTGAAGCTGGTTAGAATCTTGTGGAGTAATCAAAATGTCGAAGAGTCAACTTGGGAACTTGAAGACGCAATTAGGAATAGATACCCCCACTTATTTTCTAATTGATTCCAGGACGGAATCCTTGTTAGAGGGGAAGACTGTAATAACTCGAATTTTTGAGACCTTGTAAAATGTTTAATGTATAGTAACCATGACGGACGGGGAAAACCTTTTAGCCCACACTATGTAGTGCATGAGAAAATGAGTTTTGGAGTTGATATTTTGATTATACGTACCAAATGAGTGTTGTAAATGCTATTAGTTTTCCAAGAAAACGAACTTTGAAAAATGACCATATTTACGAATCATCGAGGATTACGGGAAACACAATACAATTACCAATTTAAAACCCTACGGATTTATATCCAAGTATGGTAATTCAAAACATAAGAAATAATTACGAAAGAAATTACGTCGCGAACCATTTACGAGGAAGTATTACGAAAATATTTAAGCGACCGAGCGAATGCGTAAATGATTAATAAATGTAACGCACTAACTAACCATGGTAAGAAAGTAACCATGGTTACTTTATCAAATAGTGAGCTAAGGTGTAGGATGATCAACCAAGGACAAGCAAATATTGAGCTAAAGGAGCTAAACAAGTGGCTTAGCTTGTAAACTAGGAAGCTAGTTGGATTTGTCCCCAAGATTTGCAACAAGAATAAAATCCTAGGATCTAAACTAGAGAATAACAAATAAATATAGGATATCCTAAGCTATCACTTGCATCATTCCAAGAAGAAACCAAGAAACAAACACAAAAAACTCTCTCCCCATTCTTCAAGAACATCCATTCGGCTTTTCTTCTTCAAGCCAAGAAACCAAAATCAAATCTTTAAGCTCTAGCCATGGATAAATCCTCCCATTAATTCTCAAGCTTCCTAACAACCAAAATAAGGTAAGATAAATCTTTGAGCTCTTTTTATCAAGGTTTGATGGGTGAAATAAAATTAAGAAAGTTGAGAATGATTAGTATGAATAGTAACTCTTCTTTGGTTTCTTGATTTCAATGGTTGTTTTAGGTTCCAAAAACCATACTAAGCACTGCCAAGACCTCACCATCATCAAGAACACATCTCAAGCTCTCAAGAAAGGTAAAAATCTTTTAACCAACTTTATTTAAGATTTAAGTTCAAGATCCTTCTAGTATGTAGTTGTAAACCTAGTTTTAGTGGTGGTATTGTTGAAATCTTGATGTTTAGCTAAGTAGATTTAAGGTTGATTGTGACAGTCTCAACCCCGGGGTCAGGAGTTGACGTCAACAATAACAATAATAACAACAAAATATAATTCAACTTAACATAAACACGACCCCTTTACCAAGATCTTTTCCAGGTTTAAGTATGACTTAGATTACAACTATTACAACCCAACTAATTACAAACAATCCTGACATAACTAATCTAACACATCAACTCAATGGACCATCTTTGGTACAGAACAACTACCTCAGAGGAGCCTGACACGGAAGGCACTGGAATTCTTCCCTGACTTTCGCGGAAGAATCTCCTAGGCATCTGTAATAAATATATAAAAAAACATTCTGCAAGGGTGATTGTAACACCCCCAAATCCGGGGTCGGGGATCCGGGTTGTCACGAGTTCCATTTCCCTTAATAACACCCACTCTTAATAAATAATCAACTACTCTGTACTGTGACCCCACAATAAACACACACACCACAAGTTATAGTCTCAGAGATGAATATCCAAAAATAATCACAAGTCATTTTATTCCACAATTATATGCCAATACACCTTAAACAGGTTTCTGAATAAATTTACATTTCTTTGCCATTATTACAATTCATAAATATACATAATCTGATACATCAAAAGTTGAAAGCCTAGCCTATTGGTAGTTCCTACCTCAGCTACAGCGACATCAACGCCTATAGGAAGCTGAAGCTGCGGAACGTTTCCTATCCGCTCGCGAATTGGGAGCTTGGTCCTGTTCATCTTGTCTATCTGATGTTGTGTGATGAAAGAAGAAAGCAAGGGTGAGCAGCAAGCCCACCAAAATAATATGTATAATGATTAATAGTATATGAGCCTACTCATAATACTCATGAAAGTCTTGGTCAAAAGAAATGAACCAAGTTTGATATCTTAATGCGATGAAGTCGCAAAATATTCAGTATATATATATATATACTTTTCAAAATATTGGAAGTCCTCTTCCATGCATAATATACACAAAGTCCCAGTGTATAACTGTATAAAAAAATATCGTTGCAAGGTGATCTCATATATATAACCTTGTCTCAACGTTTTTCTGAAAATCTTTGTCATGCATAAGATAATCATTTACTAGATATAAGTTTAAAAGATGAAGTTACAAGATACTCCAATATACTTATATCTTTTCCAAATACTACTTGAACTACCACCATTCAAGTTATAATTAGTTTCCAAAGTTCATCACATAGATGAGACTACAAGACCAGATTTGAATAGATTAAATCTTTAAAATATCATCAAAATAAAATGAAGTTACGAGATACTTCATTTGATGCAAACATCATTTTGAAAACTTGACCCTGCCAACACTCAACAATCGCCCAACCGTAGCCTTTCTATCAAAGTGCTCTGGATAGTGTTACAGAAATATCCAATTGGATGATGAACTCATTACGGGAGTTTGCCGCGCCAGGAAGACCACTTACGATGATCAGTCGTAGTAGTGCAACCCCACCATTTTCTACATGTAGAGGAGAACCTGTCGGATTTACTTGTCAACCGAACACTGAACTCCTAAGGAATGGACCGCCTTAGCGGAACTTCCAGGCCATTTGGGCCAATATAATAAGGCTGGGCCGGCGCTACTCGACCACTTACGCCACTCCTATTTCAGATGAAATCCATGACTCTGAAACGTAAAGCTCGTCCCCACTTTCCCCAAGTAGAAACTTGTTGATACGGCTCCACCAAGAAGTCATATCTACTTGGAAAGGAAAACTCACCGATATTTCCCAGGCGATGCCTGTTAATGGATTAACTTGTTCCACGAATTTTACTTCCCGAGTATTGGGTAAGTAATCAAAAACTCTTTTATCAAAACAGCAACCTTGTTGCGAATATAAAACACACCACAGAGCCGGATCCCTCAGGTTTTGAGCGAGTATTTAAATCCCCTTCGAAAGGAGGATCTTAAATATAAAAAAATGAGTTTTGGGATCCGCTCTAACTTTTAAAATCATTTTGAAGACTCGCAAAACATTTTTAAGAATGTTTGGAGTGATGCTGATTTAACAAAATAAATCAGTCCCAATATATTAGAAAATATCTGAATATTATTATTTAAATAATATTCCCATAAAGATTAATCTTTATAAAAATAATTGAAGTAGAAATTTTAAAACTTATACTTGAAATGAATATTAAATAACCAAAGATATACCTATATGAAAGTACTATCTTTATTTGAATAATCAAAAGTGAGTTTGATTATCGACACCTTATTCTTTAATAAAATAAAGAATATATCTCAGCAAATAATCGGAGTCATAGATCCTCAAATGAATATTCAAATAATATTCAATAAATAAAATAAGTTGAGTCATAAGCCCTCGAATGAATATTCGAAATAATATTCAATAAATAAATAAGCTGAGTCATAAGCCCTCGAATGAATATTCGAAATAATATTCAATAAATAAATAAGCTGAGTCATAAGCCCTCGAATGAATATTATAAATAATATTCATTAAATAAAATCAAGTTATCGAATAAACCTTATTCGATTAATAGTTTTGAAAACTATAAACATATATATATATATAAATATATATATATATAAAATCTACTCGGGATCCTCGACTCCCGGTTTTAGAAAATGTTTTCACCTTTGGGTCCCTATACTAAGGGTATATGCAAATTACTGCTATTCTCTAGCATAGGTATTATCAACTGAACCAACAGATATATTTGGCAAGAATACGAAACAGGCATGCATATATATACCATATCAGCATGCTTCAATATATCGCAACATTTGCTAATTAACCAACATGCATCTATCGCAAGATAATGCATATACATATATACATCACAACAACAGTATAACGGATAGAAAACTTGCCTGAGCGACTTGGGGTGAAAACAAAAGCTCGGAACGAGTCTGGTAACCTATAAACAACAAGTAAGTTGGAATTAAACCAAAGTCACTTGTAAATCTATACTTTAACTAACTTAGACTCTAACGCTTGTTTTGCGCTTACTGATTTGCTTAAGTCACTCGGGTACCCTCGGCTCCACCATTTTTAATAATTTAACCTTTACGAGTTTTAAGGCGATTCCTTCGCGAGTGTCTTACCAACTGCCTAACACACTTACCATAAATGTTTCATACATTAATTAACCCTTTTTGGTCTTTAACCTATGTTTCAAAGTAAAGCGAGGGGAAAAGTTTCATTCGCGAAACGCCGTTACTTGAAACGGTCGTTTCTCCTAAACCGTACATCGGAATCGAACGAACTACATATCAAAACGAAGCTCGTAACATGAGCTATCTAAATATGGCAGTGGTCATAATCTAGCAGGGGGTTCTCGGGTCCTAATGCTATGCACAAAAACAGTCCAAAGAAAATCGGACGTTATGACGGCTATGTTTACGCGATTTCCAATATTTTAAACCATTCAAAACCATCCCAAATCAACCTCAAATCAAACATACAACCAACATCCATCCTTATCACATCATAACAACCCCAACCAATTCAATTTAATCATTCATACTTATGCCTAAGCTTAACTTTAATCATACTTAAGTTCTTTTAATCAAAACCACAACATTTACCATTCCATTTCACTACCATTCCAAATCCCAAACTCTAAATCACAACAACAAGCTACAATATCATCCTACTAATCAAAATCATCTTATAATACATAGGAATCTAGGGTTTGGAGATGGTATACCTTCCTTGAAGTGGTGGGAGGAGCTAGGAAGCCTTAAGAAGCTTTGAGAAGTCTTAAGAATGCTTGGATCTTCAAGATAAACAAGAAAAACTTCAAGTTAAAAACTTGAAACCACTATTCATAGTCTTCTTCTTTGATTAAATGGAGAAGATGGAGAAGGAATTGATGGCTTAAACTCATGATATAGCCCTAACTAAGCATGAAGATGATTAGGGAATTAACTCACCAATTTAGGAAGCTTGGATCTTGAGTTTTTGAATTCTTGCCCATTTGCAATAGTAAAAGCCGAGAGCATGATGAACCATGCCTTGGTTTCTTTTTGATTTTGATGAAAATGATTTTGCTTGGCTTGGTTGGCTTGTTTTTGTGTTTGATTTAGTAAATTACCTAGTTGCCCTTGATTTTGTGTAGTTAAAAAGTCACCACATCTCCTTCCTTTTTGTCATGCCTATGTCACCTTGCACATGTCATAATGCTCCCACTTGTCCACACCTTGTGGTTTGATGATGTCACAATCCCTGGCTTCTTGTACAAGCTTGTCTCTTGGTCACTTATTTGTTTTACGGTTCGCTTATCTTTCATTCTCGTTTATCGTTTGAGGGATCATACCCGGGATCTTATTACTTAGGTTCCCTTAACCTGTCTCAATATATTGTATTCCTTTTATGATCCTCTCTTATAATCCTTTAATTTAAATCCTTTTTATCCTGTTACCTTATACTCAATTCTTTCCGTATCTATTGGATTTCCGGGAAAATCAAAGTGTTCAGAATTGGATTCTGACGATCTTTACATACACTTATATACCACATAGAGTACTAATAATATCCCAGGATATCCATATCAGAACCCCTACATAGTGTGGCATGAAAAGTTTTCTCATTCAGCAAAAACACTATTCATAAGGGTTTCAAAATTTTCCAAAAATTGGGGTTATTATAGTCTCCCCTCCTTAAAAGGATTCCGTCCCGGAATCAAATAGAAAACAAATGGGGATACTTTCTTAGCATTACACTTTCTAACTCTCGAGTCAATTTTCCCACATTGTGGTTCTACCACCAAACTCTGCCTAGTTTGATTATCCTTCTCCTAAGCACTTGTTCCTTTTCACTCTATAACCCTTCCTGGTTGCTCCATATAGGTTACGTCGGGTTGCATATCTATGCGCTCATATGCCTCTATTTATCTGGCATCTGAATTACATTTCCTTAACATTGATACGTGAAACACGTTACGACCTGCTACATGTTCGGGGTTAGGGCTAGCTCATATGCTAACTTCCCAAAAGTCTTAATATATCCAATGGTCCAACAAATTGTAGACTTAGCTTTCCTTTCTTTCTGAACCTCATCAATCCTTTCCAAGGGATACCTTATAACATTACTAGGTCCCCTATTTCATACTCTTTATCCTTTCGTGTCAAATCAACATACTTATCATGTCCATCTTGGGCTACTACCAGCCATCCTCTGATTAGATCTATCATATCCTTGGTCCTTTGGACTACTACGGGTCCGAGCATCTTGCGCTCTACAACTTCATCCTAACATAAGGGAGATCGACATTGTCTTCCCTCAAGGATCTCATAAGGCGACATCTCGATAATGACATATGATCTATTGTCGTAAGATAACTCAATCCGAATTAAGTGATCATTCCAAATTCTTTCAAGTCTATTACACAGACTCTCATCATAGCTTCCAATCATTAGAGCTCTTGCTTCTCAATACCCATTCTTTTCCAGTTCGTAATCGCTACTACCTTCTGTTCCTAATATTATATGGGTTATACTTTTGCTCGCTAGCGTTCTATAACCTTTTAATAACCACGTCAACCTTAGTATCACGAATGTGTTCCCATTCCGCATACTACCACCACGTTATTACTCCTTTTTCAGTTGCTTCTATTTTCCAAAATTTGATCAATCAAATAGAAGTAAAGGAATTTGTTGAGAGATCACTATGATCATGAACACTTGTTATATCGCTTAGTTAGTACAGAAGGTGGCCAGCCTTTAGTACTTGACAAGCAATTAAACAATAGCTGGTATCCTACTAGGCTTCTATCACATAGATAGATAGTCATTCGGCAATACCTCCCCTTTCTGGAAGGGTTGTTCTTCTCAGCTTACATGAAATGAAAAGAAGAGAAAAGAACGAATTGAAGAGAATTGTATATATGAAAAATATACTGCCACAAAATATCTGGCTTGGAACCTATCTCTGAACTATAGAGGTTTGTCATAGGAGAACAAAACATATATGTATTTATATCAGCATCAAGTATTATAGCATCGTATTTCCCATGCCTAAATATTTCTATTCCGTTCATCATTCTATGGACCCATGCTCTTTCTCGAGCTTATACACAATCACCTTTGAAACTCCCTCGATATCGAAAATCGAATCTGGGATCTCATTCTAGACATCATCGTTACTAGAATTCTATGCTTGCACCGTAACCTTCCTCGTATAATAATATGACTCTCTATTGATAAGAAAGAATAAATATTCAATAGGTAGATACTCTACTTAATTAGTCTATCAATGATAACTTATACACTACCACGACCCGATTAGTGGTACTCAATCTCAACACCCATTCCAATACAACTCTCACGGTTGTAATCAGCTCATTACTCGCAGAATCATTGCTGCCTTACTATGGTCCACCACTGACCTACTATAGTCATTCATTTTCCATGAAGTCTTAATAGCTAACCATACGGAGTCCATACATCTCGTATCTAATTCTTCTAAGGAGGTAACATGATCACCGTTCATGATTCATGAAGAACACTCCTGAACTTGACGTACTTTCATGACATGAAGTAGATAAAATTGCAGAAGAGTTTCAGTCAAAGCAACGATAGCAGGTTAATACAATTCTTAATCGTATGCCTTCAATTGAAGACTTAACTCAAAGGTTCGTCTAGTCCTTTTTGAAACATGGTCCTGGCTTATCTCAAGATAGGACCTTCTAAGATAGATAGCCCGTTCATGGCGATTACACGAATTAAACCTTTACCAACTACTATTACGGTTGGGTATTGCACAGTCATCAGGAGGAATGTCAATCTTCCAAACCATAATACAACCTTCACAGTTTTAACCATCATCACTGTATTCTTTTGGCACAAGCGCCTATAATTATCCTCTTACCTTTAAAGTGTTGGCCACCTCTTTAGCCTTTCCTGATAGTAAAATTTCCTTACAGTTAATGTCATTTTAACCACCTCCAAATAAATTTTCTACCTTATTTCAATCACAGCTTATGTGAAAATGCTTTCCTTAAAATCTGATGAGTAAAAAAATATCACCATTTTTTTTCCATAAGTTATTGCCTCAGTCTTTAGAGGTTAATCACTGTCATGACTGACTCTCAATCATAATTAGAACATCTTTTATCTTAAGTCCTAATTGCCCTGAACAATTTCGACCATTACTGGTTCGATCCATACTTTCTCGTGGTTTAACACGTGCCCCACTTGGCAACATTATAATTATGTCATATTTCCTTTATCAACATTTTTATTCTTGAGAATTTCGAATATTTCCTTTCTCCTTGTAAAACCTCTAAGGTTATCCTTTAATCGTTCCTCCTGTATTCCCTATATACAGGGCATATCAAAATACCACTTACTAATACTAGAACCATTGTCTATATACTTCTGAAGAATTTCTCCACTGATCCTTAAAGGTTATTATTACCTTAATCCTTTCCAATTCATACTGTCAAAACTCATACTATCCCTATTAAGGGTGAAATTCCAACCTTTATGCATTCCCCGAGGATTCATTTTAAGTTACCGATGTTCTATCCTTAATTCCACCTTTAAAAGGTACATGCATCCTTCCATGGATAAATCAAGTCATATATCCCTGATAAGGGTATCTTATTCAATCATTCCCACCTCGATAGTATATGCCTAATTTTCACAATAACATCTGTATTCAAAATGAGGTCAATCAATATGGCCTCCAAAAGATAACAACGGTTATCCGCTTTTCTTCCCTAATTTGGTAACGATAACAAGGATGTTCTAGAAGATATTGGTCGTGTTCAACGTGAACTTCTTTTTAATAATTCCTTATTTACTTTTGTTGTTTATCTCAACAGTCATCTCAATGTTGGGATATCTTTCATACCTGGCGTCTCCCTTCCTGGGTATCAAGCCACCGGTCTTACACTTCACATTCTTGAAGGTCACTTCCTTCATCCAATTTTCTTAATTTCTTACTTTCTTGTCTCCTCAGTCTATCCGCGTCTCATTATTTATCCTTCGAACTATCTCAAGGTTTCCTCGAATCTTCCCAACTTACTAGGGATAAAATATATGTATCTCTTATGCCTTCACCCAGCAATTTTAACTCATGGTGAATCACCCTCATCCTGACGATTACATACTTTTCTATTTCTATTGCTACGAGTCTTTAGGGTTTCCTCATACCCAATTCCTTTATCATTCCTCAAACTCTATTGCCTTTATATTCCTTTCCACTTCAGTTTCTTTTTATTTTCCTTTCTCTTATCGTTATTTCATGAACCAACACAACATAAGCATTGATTTCAAACATCCCGTCATTCTGGATTCGTGTCCTCAGAACGAATCTTGACAACTTTTATAACTTAGATTCATAATTTATCATACTCGTTTGCCTTTGTTCTGACTCTAAATCTTTTACACTATCTCCTTATCTTTGGGAATTACTTTCCCGAAAACAATTGACTGGACTTAAATCAGTTTATTATAATCTCTTGCTCCGTGCCTTTCTTGGTCTTTCACTAGCGGGTGGTCTCTCTCTTAGGAGGGTAAGTGACAAAAACAATCCTTTTGAGATTCGTCAATCATTTAGAATCTCAAATGATTCCTATATTTCCTTTAGCCAGGCTCTTGCCTCGATTGGGTCAACCTGTTCCTTGGAACTCTGAGAGCTTAGAGACTTACAGGTCCTGAAAGAATTTCCTATCGCATTGTTTCCTCAAGGTGGTGGTTGGGGATAATAGTCTAAGTTCTGTCTAGAAAGGTCCATAAATTATCATATAGGAGTACCGTTTCGGGTCTCCTTTCCTTACTCGACTTTCCGTTTCCTTAGTATGAAATGTTTCATCCTTCTCCCATACTTGGGGTTATCTTATACGTTAAAATCCTCATTTTCCACTTCATTATGTTATGGGTTCCTTCTATCTTGATGGCGACCTCCCTGACTATCACGTTCAGGGTTTGCTCTAAATCTTATTCCTCAAACTAGCTTTCATCTAAGATCTCATCTTTAAGCTCTTGAACATTTGGAACCCAAATTCTGTAGGAATACCTCATTATTCCCTTCTCATCTTTCTCGGTATTAACCTCTTATCTAATTGTTGGCTCTCTGCCTTCATTCATAACTTTTTTTGGCACAATATGATCTTTTCCAATAATTCGGGCTGTATTGCAATCTCAAACAGCTTTTCGGTACCGGCTCCGGTTACCTTCACTTCTATTTCCATTTTCTCAAAATCTCTTATAAACTCTCCAAAAGACATTATCATCTTGAGTCTCTCCTTTTTACTAAGGGCATCAGCCACCATATTGGCTTTCCCCGAATGATAAAGAATCTCCCAATCATTATTCTTGATTAGCTCTAACTGCCTCCTCTGGCATATGTTGAGCTCTTTCTACGTGAAAATGTACTAGAGCACTTATGGCTTAGGTAATTCTCGCACTTCTCTCCATACAAGTAGTGCCTCCAATCTTTAGGGTAAAACTATTGACACGAGCCTAAGCTCACGAGAGGGGATATCGAATTTCATATTACCTTAATTGTCTTGACATGTACGCGATTACCTTACCGTGCTGCATAAGCACGCACCCTAAGCCCTTGTGCGAAGCGTCACTACACTTCACAAAATCTCCTTTTCCATCCGGCAACGCCAGCATAGGGGCCATCACCAACCTCTGCTTCAGTTCTTCAAAGCTGTTCTCGCATTTCTCTGTCCATTCGAACTTCTCAGTCTTACGAGTAAGCCGCGTTAAAGGGGGCTACTATCTTTACAAACTTTAACGAACCTCTGGTAGTGACCAGCCAATCCTGCCTCTGGTAGTCGACCAAACCATGGTCATCAATTCATCAGTGGTCCTTTATCCAATCCTGTCAGGATCCTCCATGGGATCCTCCTCAACAACTATCCCTTCTAGGACAACATCCTCAATATCAACATCATCCGGTCCTGCATTAGGGCACTCTATCGGATCCACAATCCGATCTCCAATTAGTAATAAAATATCATCGCGATGTTGCTCCTCAACTTCAGGGTTCGGAGTCCCGCTACCATATACGATAACGAACTACGCTCCTATCACGATATTTATAAGGTTCCCCATAAGGGTTTTAACTGTTAGTACTACGTTAGGTAGCCCGACTATGAACTTGGCAAGAGTTCTTATTATCTTAGTGAACTTATTATCTTAACGTCACATCATCTCTAAGGTTTATAACGCTTAGCTCTGATACCATTTCTGTAACACCCCCAAATCCGGGGTCGGGGATCCGGGTTGTCACGAGTTCCATTTCCCTTAATAACACCCACTCTTAATAAATAATCAACTACTCTGTATTGTGACCCCACAATAAACACACACACCACAAGTTATAGTCTCAGAGATGAATATCCAAAAATAATCACAAGTCGTTTTATTCCACAATTATATGCCAATACACCTTAAACAGGTTTCTGAATAAATTTACATTTCTTTGCCATTATTACAATTCATAAATATACATAATCTGATACATCAAAAGTTGAAAGCCTAGCCTATTGGTAGTTCCTACCTCAGCTACAGTGACATCAACGCCTATCGGAAGCTGCGGAACGTTTCCTATCCGCTCGCGAATTGGGAGCTTGGTCCTGTTCATCTTGTCTATCTGATGTTGTGTGATGAAAGAAGAAAGCAAGGGTGAGCAGCAAGCCCACCAAAATAATATGTATAATGATTAATAGTATATGAGCCTACTCATAATACTCATGAAAGTCTTGGTCAAAAGAAATGAACCAAGTTTGATATCTTAATGCGATGAAATCGCAAAATATTCAGTATATATACATATATACTTTTCAAAATATTGGAAGTCCTCTTCCATGCATAATATACACAAAGTCCCAGTGTATAACTGTATAAAAAAAATATCGTTGCAAGGTGATCTTGTTACGACCGGCATTTTATGTAATATTATTTGTGAATAATATTAAGTTAAATAAAAATATAGTCAATGCTTGTACGTTTGTGTGAGTGAAAATTTCTGCATTATAAATTTGCTTTGGGTAGTATATGATTTTTCAAAGCAAGAATTTATTTAATTTCTTTATTTTTGATTTATAAGGAATATTCTAAGCTTTGGAAAAATTTTCTTTTAAAAGACATTTTGTACACAAATTTTGAAAATGATTTTTATAAAGTCTCTAAAAATCCAAGTTATTTTATGGTATAAATTTTATAATTTTTGAACTTGTACTTTATTATATAAAAATAAATCTTTGGAAATTAGTTGCTTAATAATTATCAAATTACATGAATAACCTTGCATGCAAACTCTCTTCTATTTAACCAAAGGGCAAAGAAGACATTCTCCACCCCACTAACTCACATTTTGCTAGCCAAATTACCTCCTTGACCTTGCATGCAAACTTGCCTAACTTTAGCTAGAGGGTTACTCTTGTCATTTCCTAAATCCACTCACATTTAGTCTAGTCAAAGACATAAAAACAAAACTAAAGTGATGATCACTCCATTTTCACTCCACCCTCCCCTTTTCTCCTCCCTCCCTCTCGGCTCAACCCTCACTCTCGGCCATCCCATAGCCGAGGCCCTCCATCCCCTTCATTTCTTCATTCTTTCACCCAAACAATCATCTTATATTCAAGTAATTTTACTCCCTATATGTTATTCTTATATATTTCAAAAGTATAGAGTGAAAAACCTATGTTTTGACCTTGCATGGTGATGTTTTTGTTAAACTCAAAGTGAACCTCCTTGATTCTTGTGAATCTAAGGCTTTCACCATGAGTTATAGTATCATAGGGTCAAGAATGGCTAGACATAAGAGTGTTACACCTATGCGAATGCTGTTTTTACCCTAATCCATTCGGCCATGACTTGATAGGAGCCGAATGGATGGTGTTTTGTTGCCTTGTTAACATTTTTGTGTATTTTGTGATGATAACATGAATTTTGTAGTAAAGTCTTGATAAAATCCTTTTGCATGCTAGTTGATCATTTAGTTGTAATCCATGTTAGGCTTGCATGTTGAATTATGATAAAAATTTATTTGGAAATCATGTTGTTTTGGTTTGAAAAACCCGAAGGCATGCATGCATGTGGAATTCTCTTAGTTTGTTGTGAAATTTTGATTATTTGGAAAGATTTTGTTAGTGAGCCTTAATTTCAGTAGGAATAATGTGATAATATTGATTTATGCTTCTTGTTGCATGGTAATAATTTGTGGTTATCTTTTATAAAAATATATATCTTGTTGTTTCAAAGGCATGAAGATTTGCGATTTGTTAAGAGTAGTCTCTTTTGTTTTGCCATAGTTGCACCTTAGGTAAGGATGATCTCACCAAGGGTATTTTAAGAAAAAGGGAGTTAGTTCAGTAGAATACCAAGTATAGGTCTTGGTTTAAGTATTTAGTTGTTGTTAGTTGGGTTTGTCAAGTTAAAATCTTGGAAAATGAGAAGTTATAGTTTCTGCAGAAAAATCAGTTTAGTACCCTGAGGTTTAGAGTGAGTTTTGACCATGTCATTGATGTGCACTTTGAGGCCCAAGCCACCAGAAGTTAGTATGGGGAGTATATAATAGGTTTTAGGAGTTGGTTGGAGGTTTGCATGTCATTTGGTTAGGTGCACAAGTAGAATAACAAAATCTGTCCAGCAGGGGACAGTTTTGTTGCAACTTAGAAATAGGGAGATTTGGCCATGTCATGGGTAGGCCCTCATTAGGACCAATTGGGCCTTAGTTAGAGGGTATGTCAGAGAAGTTTTTCCAACCATAGTTCATAGGATATGAGCTAGAACCATGTGCCACAAGTTAATTCAAGTCAGGGCATTTTCTGCCCAGAAAAACAGGGGAACCTTGGACTTTTAGCTTAGGCCCAAGAAGGCCCAAGCCAGGCCTTTGAGCCACATCAAGCTTATGAGATGCCCTTAGGTCAGGAGAGTCTTGTGTAAAAATTTTGAAGAAAAACTTGTAGTTTAAGAGTGTCTAATGCACTCAAGAAACCTTAGTTACCATTCTGAAATTTACACCAGTGAGCACTTTCACTTATCACATAGTTTTAGGACACTTAGAAGTGAGTATTAGGTCGACCACCATAGTTGTAAGATAGTATAAGGTCAGTAGAACAAAAGGCACAAGTGAGGGTCAATAGGTTTTGGATAATTTAGGAAAGGCACATTGAGTTAGGAAGCCCAAATTCGAAGACTTCGCTTAGTTAGCGACCAAGTAATTTAAGTGGTGAGTCGAGATCATCCAAGCCTAGTGTGGCGTTATGGTGTATGTGATGTTATTTGGTATTAATATACGATATGTGATTATGTGGCTACGTGTGTATATTTAAAAATATAAATGTTGGATATGAATTAAGTGTGTATAGGCCTAAGTGCCATCCATGTTTAATTTCGGGTTGTAAATAGGTTAAGATAGAAAGAATATATTATAATGAGGATTATTATTATTTATGTAGGATCTCGAGACGAGGGAAAACTTGCCTTAAAAGTCGAGTGAAGCTCCAGTTGTTGCTCCTACCAGTCAGACCAGACCAGTCTATCTCAAGGCAAGTGATTCAACTTGACCTTCGTATTTGCTGTAAACAGTTCATATATATATCGATGCAATTATCCTGAGTCATCTTGATGTATTTAAATCAAGCATATCTTTTGTTTATCTTTGAGTTACATAGAGATGCCATGAACCCTCGAGTACATATTGCAAGTAGTTCAAAAGTCTTTCATGATAGTTTAATGCCATGATAAATTAGAGATGCGTTATAATATCTTATTGATCCTTTTGTTTATCATGCTATTGATCCCTGAGAAATCTTGATGTTGCACCCTGATGCTTTGATTCAACTCTTGAAATAACCTCGATAGAAACTTTATCTTGATACCTAAAAGCCAATCATTTCTTAAATACATTCATGATTGTTTGATAACCCTATCCTTACCCTAAAGCTTGATACCCTGTTATATACTGAGCTGATGATCGCTTTCTTTATATTTTAACCCCTTTATCCTATTGGAACCAGTGATGCCTATCTTTTGATGTTCTAATACCTATATCTTGTCTACAACCGTTGCTTTAAGCCTAGTTTGGCATTACTCTTTCATCTTATCCAATAGCCTGGCTTAATTTCCTTGTCTAAGTTCTTGTTTATGGAAACCTCTCAATTACCCTAATATAGTAAAGTCTAGTAGATCATGGCCCTGAGATTTAGTGTCATATTCCCAGTGTTTCAAGTTGATCTATAATCCCTTGATAAAAATAATTACAGTCGAAAGAGATTTTGTCATAAATCGGCATCAGTTTTTAAAATGATTAAAACGTGGATTTTTCAGTCCCAAAGGGGGACAAATGTTTTCTTGAATGGTGGATCTGGACTGAGACGCGAGTCCTTTCCACACTTATATTAGGCTTAAAAGTTGCCTAGGGATTCCCAATAATGTTTTAGAACCCAGCGAGGTTCGGGATTACTTCGCGGCTGATCACCGGCTGTAATCCGTAGCGTCATAAAATGATTTTGATTAAGAATGGTTTTAAAATTTGTTTTGATGCAAGCAAAATGATGCCAACTCACATAAGTTTTATCTCTCGATTATCATTGATTATGTCATTCCATTGTCATTCCTAAAGGTATATCTCGATTTATGCTTTGCGTTGTATTGTTAGCACTTGTTGAGCTTTTGGCTCACTTCTTGCTTTACCCTGATATTACAGCTAACAGCCATGGTTAGATTCAAGCAGACTGCCCGTAAGACCTGTGATGCGGATGCTTATGTTCGAGCCCAGGTAGAATAAGTAATAATAGTTGTGTGAGGACTCGGTATTTGTAATCAGATGTAATAGTTGGTAGTGTTGGGCTGTTCCAAACCCTAAACTGTAAGATCTTGGATTTTGGTTGTGTAGTACTCAATAAAATGATGTAATAGCTATAATTATTTTGCTATTTAAGTTGGGGGTGTGACAGGTTTTGGTATCAGAGCTACGGTTTAGAGTCCCTGAACAGCCCAAATAGGTTATAGGACTTGTGAGTAGGTTATAGATATTATGCGAGAGAGTAGGTAAAGTAAATTATTATTAATACTCCTCTTATTGGTTGTCAGCAAAGGGCGCATTCCTCGTCATCCTCTGGGTCGGACGACACTATTGCTTTCTCCGTGTATGCTGAGTTGAGGCGCGAGTTCGACATGCTTCAGGGCAAGTACGACCGACTGATAGACCGACTGAAGAACGTGTATCCGGACAGCCGAAACTACGAAGGGAAGCCCAAGGAGCAGATGATTGCGAGACTTGAGACCTTGGTTCGGTACGTTAACACTAAGCTTGAGGAGATGCCAGCACACCGGGACCGTACCAGCCAGTATGTCATTCAGATGGTGGCGGATGAGCTCCAGAGCATTGTGAAGACACTTCGAGAGGAAAAGTCTACCAAGCCCCGTTCAGATGGAGTGGAGCCTTAGTTCTTTCCATTTACCTTTCATGTTGTTGTACCATTAGACTCTATGGAATCCCCAGTTGTTTCCGTCTTTCCTTTAAATAAGCCTGTTATTTCTAGAATCAGACTATATCCCAATCCTATGTACTGTGACCTTTAAAATTTCAATAATTATGTGCTATTGTTCCATTTGCTCTCAACTGTTATTTTATGTTTTTATCATCATATCTGCTTAATTTGGAAACGTGACCCCATATGTAAACAAGAATGCCATGCGATACCCTCGAATCATTTTATCAATTATATTTGTTATAACACAACTCTTATTTCAGGATCATGCCTCCCAAAAAGAAGAACCCAACAACCACCTCCACCACAGACCCAAACATTCTTCAACTACTGGAAACCTTGCAACAGCAAACCAATGCTATAGCTCAACAACAACTAACTCTTCAACAACGAATTGAAAACCAAGATAACCGTGAGCCATATCAACCACCTGAACCACCAGTACCACCAAGACAAATTGTCACTTTCAAGGTTTTTCAGAGTGTGAATCCACCTGTATTTCATGATACCACTGATCCAGTGATAGCAAACACATGGATCAAGGAGATAGAAAGGGCTTTTGAGTTGGTACAGTTAGGGGACGATCAGAAGACGCTGTATGCCACTTACTTCTTGAAGGGATAAGTCATTTATTGGTGGGAATCAGTAAAAGCTATGGAAGTCACTCAGCAGATTTCTTGGGAGAGATTTAAGAAGTTATTTCTGGACAAGTATTACCCTAAGTACATGCAGAATCAGATGGAGCTAAAATTTCTTGAGTTAAAGCAAGGGAACATGACTGTACTGGAATATGAGAAGAAGTTCACTGAGTTGTCAAGGTTTGTGACAAAATATACCAGCACTGAGGAAGAAAAAGCAAAGAAATTTCAGCAAGGATTGGAGCCTTGGATCAGAGATAGGGTGGCTATGTTTGAACTTGAGACTTATGCGGGAGTAGTACAGAAAGCTGCTCTGATTGAGAATAATGGGATGCAGTCAAGGAAAGAGAGGGATAACAAGAAGAGGAAGGTTCCATTTTATGGAGAAAAGTCTGAAGCTGGAAATTCGCAAGATCGGAATGTAAAGAGGATTGGTTTCCAGAAGGGCGGAAATTTTCAAAGGAAAGGAAATTTGGGCAAAAGGCAAGAATCAAAAGGGAACAATCAGGCAAGCCAAGGGCAAGTTGGAGAAAACAGGTTCCAGAGGCCAGAATGCAAGCACTGTGGAAGAAGGCACCCCGGAGTATGCAATAAGCTGAGTATGACCTGTTATAGGTGCAATCAGAAGGGACATTTGGCAAATGAGTGCAAGATGCCGAGGCCAGGAGTTACGTGCTACAAATGTGGGAAGACTGGACACATGGCTAGGGAGTGTAAGGCAACAGGACCAGTCAGAGCTCTGATGAACGTGGCAAGTACCAGTGCAAGCGTGCCAGCTGAGGTATTGGCATTACCTCCATCACCCGCACCAACCCCGCAAGCAACAGCAAGGACATTTGATCTAAAGATGAAAGATGCTGTTCAGAATTCTGAGGTGATAGCAGGTACACTTTTACTCAATAATGTCAAAGCCAAAGTATTGATTGATTCGGGAGCCACAAGATCTTTCATATCAGAATCTTTTGTTGATAAGATCCAATGTGATAAAACGGTTATGAGTGAGGTAGTAAATGTGGTAATTGCGAACCAAGAGAAGATTCCTGTGAATCAATTTTGTCCAAAATGTGAGATTGATATTTCGGGATATAAGTTCTCGGCCGACTTGATACTCTTCAAGCTGGGAGAGTTTGATATAATCTTAGGAATGGATTGGTTAGGAGAGAATAGCGCTCAGATAAATTGTAAGACCAAGAGAGTGTATTTAAAGACGAAGAGTGGAGAGAAGGTAGTATTTAAGGGACAGAGGCAAGAGCGACTATTTCTTACAATTATTCAGGCTAAGAAGTTACTTAGAAAAGGTTGTGAGTCGTTCCTAGCATATGTAGTGGATTCAGAGAGAGGCAGCCCCAGCATGGAAGATATTCCTGTAGTTAATGAGTTCCCCGATGTGTTTCCCGACGAACTACCAGGCTTACCACCAGATCGACAAATTGAGTTCGAGATCAACCTTGCTCCAGGCACGGAACCAGTTTCAAAGGCTCCGTATAGGATGGCACCAGCAGAAATGAAAGAGTTGGCGAGCCAGCTACAAGAATTATTGGATAAGGGAGTGATACGACCAAGTACGTCGCCATGGGGAGCACCTGTTCTCTTTGTGAAGAAGAAAGATGGGAGTATGCGTCTATGCATAGATTACCGGGAGTTGAATAAAGTAACGATCAAGAACCGCTACCCGCTACCAAGGATAGATGACCTTTTTGATCAGTTAAAGGGAGCAAAATGTTTTTCGAAGATTGACTTGAGATCGGGATACCATCAATTAAAGATCAAGGAAGAAGATATTCCCAAGACCGCATTTAGGACCAGATATGGGCATTATGAATTCCTAGTAATGCCGTTTGGATTGACCAACGCTCCGGCCGCATTCATGGATCTGATGAATCGAGTATTTAAGAAGTATTTGGATAAATTTGTCGTGGTATTTATTGATGACATCCTTATTTATTCTAAATCGGAAGAAGAACATATGCAGCATCTCTGGATAGCATTGGAGATACTCCGACAAGAGAAGTTGTATGCCAAGTTTACCAAATGTGAGTTTTGGTTAAAGGAAGTTCAATTTTTGGGGCATGTTATTGGAAATGATGGAATTAAAGTGGATCCTTTTTTTTTTTTTTTTTTTTTTTTTTTTTTTTTTTTTTTTTTTTTTTTTTTTTGTTTTTTTTTTTTTTTTTTTTTTTTTTTTTTTTTTTTTTGTTTTTTTTTTTTTTTTTTTTTTTTTGTTTTTTTTTTTTTTTTTTTTCAAGAAT